>NC_064646.1:85581971-85885001 GCF_023864345.2 Schistocerca serialis cubense | reverse complement strand
CTTGTGTGCTGAACGAGGTAAGACGAGAAGCGAATGCGGAAGACATTTTGCTCACTATTTATGGCGTACACTAGTTAGCTCTGTGCTATTAAAATCTGTAACTAAGTAGAGAATTTTCAGAGCTTGACATAGAGCAAGAACCATGGATACCGTTGCCACCTTTTCTTTGAGTAGCAATAGATAATCGCCATTTCCACCACCTTCTGCTGAGGACTGTAAAATTACCATTATCAGTTATTTGGTTTCTTATCCAAATATCAATGTTGTTTTGTTTAAATTCTTTGTTGAAGACCCGTATTTTATCCTGAGCCATTTATAAACACAGGATACTATTCAAAGTACTGCGACATTCCTGAGTATCATATTTTACTGAAATGAAAAGCAACTGATTTCTATAACAACAATTAATAATTTTTGTGGAGTAGCAGATTTCTCTACCATTAAGTGAGTTGTTTTCCTGAAAAAAAAAAAATAGGATTTCACTGAACTGAAAAGTAACTGATTTCTTTTTTTATTATTACTATTTATGAATTTGGCCAGCTATGGACCGCATACAACTTAATACTTATGGTGTTTCCTTTTCTTTCGTTCTTCCCAGTACTTCTGCATTTTCTCGCCAACTGCTCGTCTCTGCTCAACTGTCCACACACTCTTGGGTTGAGATTTTGGCTCATCTTCTTCATAGTTTGTGCTTGCTTTCTATCAATAGCCTGAAGTGATTCCTGTCACGTATTATTTCTTCTGTAACGCCTATTTTGTTGGCATCTTTCTTTACTGCTTCTACCCATCCTACAGTTTTTTCAGCTTACTAACGTAATTAAAAATTTTCTTTGTAATCTGCGTTTCTTCCATTTCTTTTAAATGTCCATAAAATTTTAGCCGTCTCTTCCTCATTATATCTGTGATCTTTTCTGGATTTTTGTATGTCTTCATTTCTCCTTTTAATCCATCTATTTTCCTTGTTTTTCTCAGGACCTAGAATTTTTCTTCGTATTTTTCTCTCTCTTTTTTCTAGTTCTCTTAATTCGCCCTTCTTATTCAATGTTAGGCACTCTGGTCCATATGTTGCTTGTGTCCTAATAACTGAATTGTAATGTCTAATCTTCCCATGCATTGGATATTGATTTCTTATTGTAGTAGTTTTGTGTTAATTTATATGCAAATTCTGACTTTTTTATTCTTTCTTTATTTTTTGTGTTATCCAGTCCACTGGCTTGGATCCACTCCCCCAGGTATTTGAATCTATCAACTCTTTTAATTTTTCCATACTCTGTTTTCATAAACTTTTCTGTATTTGAAATGATAATTAAATGGACACCCTAGCTGCAAGCAGGCGTTGATGCACTTCATTGGGGACATGTTGAAAATGTGTGCCCCGACCGGGCACTCGTTTTTTTCATAGGATATTTTTAGCCCAGTCTTTTCAGCAGTCTCGTGTAACAAATCAAGCATAACTGTTGCGTCTGTTCGGTTTTCAGTTATCAATGCCATATCACCAGCAAAGGCTAAACATTTCACTTCAAATTTGTTCTTTCCGTGGCCCATGCTTATATCCTTTGTGCCTCTGTTTTTTAATGCGTTTTCCCATGTTTTTACTATTTTATCTAAAACCAAGTTAAAGAGTATTGGGGACACTCCATCTCCTTGTCTAACTCCTGTTCTGATTTTGAATGGTTCAGAAATTTCGCCTTGAAAATTAATTCATGATGTTGTATCTGTGAGCGTTTGTTCAACAAGTCTTCTGGTGTTTTCTTCTGTCCCTGATTTATAAAGTATCTGCAATACTGTTTGTCTGTCAACTGAGTCGTAGGCCTTCTTGAAGTCTATGAAAGTAACTAATGTATTTTTATTTTGTATAGCTCTCACTCTCAAAATTTTTTTTAAATTAAGAATCTGTTCTGCGCATGATGTATCTTTTCCAAATCCTGCTTGATAATCTCCCATATTAGGATTTGCTGGTTCCTCTAATCTATTTAAAAGTGCTTTAGAAAGTATTTTGTATGTCACTGGTAACAAGGATATGCCTTTGTAGTTGTTGGTGTCTGATTTATCTTCTTTTTTATGGAGAGGATGGATCAATGCTTGTTTCCAACCACTGGGTATGATTCTTTTTGTCCAAATGTCTTTAATTACTTTGTGAATTTTCTGCCATACAGATAAGTCCCCTAGTTACCACATTTCTGCTACTATCCCATCCTCTCCTGGTGCTTTGTTATCCTTCAATGCTTTGATAATCTTTTCTATTTCTTCTACTGTAGGTGGACCCGATGGTGGATTCACATGTTGTGGTTTTTGAAATTGTAATCTGTCATTAGGCTCTTCATACTTTAATAGATTTTCAAAGTAGTCAGCTAAAATTTGGCAGTTCTCTTTATTGCTTAAAACCATTTTTCTATTTTTATCTATGAAATGTAAACTTGGTGACCAAAATCCTGTTAAAACTTCTCTGAAAGTCTTATAGAAGTCTCTAGTGTTGTTCCATTGAATCCATTTCTTATAATCTGTCTTTGTCATACTTTCTTTTTACTGATCGGATGATTTTTGCTGTCTTTTGCCTTTCTTCTTTAAACTCTTCCCAGTATTCATGTTTCTTATTACTGTTCCATTTTTTCCATGCCCTTAGTCGATTGTCAATTGCTTCATGACACAGTTCGTTCCACCGTCTGTGTCTTGGTATTCTTCATGGTTGTCCCATTTCTTTAACTGACTCTAGCAATGTTTCTTTAATTTCTTCCCAATCATCCATTTTTCTCGTGTTTAGTATATCACAGAATTTGTCCTGACTTTGCATGTGAAATTTAGTATTTACTCTTGGAAATCTTCTTGGTTTTGGTTTAGGTTTGTTCTGTTTAGGCCCTTCCTCACTCTGACATCCAAGATTTCCTTGTAGTTGCGAATCGTTATTACCACATGGTCCAATTGATATTCACCTTGATTTGGATTAGGTGATACCCACGTTTTTTTCTTTCTTATAAGTTTACTGAAAAATGTCGACATTACTTTTAGCTTAATTTGTGTACAAAAATGTATGATACTTTCCCCATTTCTGTTGGTTCTTGCATGTGCTGGATAATCTCCAACTACTGATTTAAATTTTATTTCTATGCTAACTTGTGCATTAACGTCACCCACTAAAATTTTTATATGTTCTTTTGGTAATATGGATGTTTCTTGTTCTACCATTTCCCAAAAATCTTCCACTTCGTCAACATTTGTTCTGTTATGTTGGTTGGTTGATAGGTGCATGTGCATTTATAATAGTGTAACGTTTATTGCCTGACTTTCGTTATGACGGGGAGCTAAAATTAGTTATTGATTCCGTAAGCTGGTTTGACCATAAATGCTGTCCCTAATATATATTATTGGAATTTTTAATGGCAGGCTTTCCTGATTTCTATAACAACAGTTAATAGGTTTTGTGGAGTACCAGATTTCTTTACCATTAAGTGAGGTTTTTTTCCTGAAACACCTCTTGTCTTTTTCATGGAAGGTCGGTTAAAGTCTCCCTAAAGTCTAATTTAAAAAAAAGACCTAAAGTGCTTTGTCTGAATGTCATTCTTATTGACATATCAGTGCATTATCAAATTTACATGCATAATCTGTAATCATGGCGGAGTAGGGACTGTCTATTAAAGTTGAAGAGTCAGCTTAAGGAACAATTATTGTGCCGGTTTGCAAATAATAGTGTTTATATCTTCATGTATATGTAGTTCAAAGGTATTTTTCATATTGTGTCACAACTAGGATGAGGATTCTTGATCTGATTCCATTGATAGATTAGTTTCTGGGCCCCCAGTAAGAGAAACTGATAAACAGAAGATGAAGACAATCGCGATTCCTGATTCTGGATGTGAAATAAGTGCTACCTCAAATAATTTGCATGAAGTTATATAAACGGGTAATAGTGTTCCAGTATTATCAGCTCGGGGACTTGAAGTAGTAACAGCATGTAGGTCAAGAAGTAAGCTTATGAAGAAGTAAATTTTGTTGCAGTTTAAGTACATGAGAAGACGTTTTCAGTGAATGCCATGGCACAGCTTTATGACTCGAGAAATTTTTACAATCGCTAGCCATCTACCCGGCATGTCATTGCTTATATGAGGACTAAATATGGATCAAGGTAATATATGACAGACAGCAAAAGGGTTAAGAAAATATCGTTGTTCACTCAAGAAAATTTCAGCCCTCCTCTCCACCATCACCCCCTCCCAAGATCGAAATCCTGTATGATGAAGAAGAAAACATATTTAGATTTGAGGGAAATGAGGCCACACAAGGTAACTCTGATGATGCTCAGGTACATGTTTCTCAAAAAATAGATGTACCAGAACCTCGAACCAAAAGAAAATATGTGCCTGTATCCAGAAGTAACAAAACCTGAAGAGGTCGACGTAGAGGCCAATATTTAAAAAAAGTTGTATGTCCTGAAGGGTTAAGTGGGGATGAGGCACGTGAACTGGAAGAAGTACTAATTTAACATCAAAAAGCATTTTAGATTAAACTAGAGTACATGGAAGACTATGAATACTATTGCCAGATTAACCCACATGATCCGTAGAGGTTTAAACCATTTTACATTCCACAAGCAAAAAGGGAAGACAGAGCCATAAAAGAATGATAGAGTTGCGAATTATTGAGCACTCTCGAAGTAATTACTGCAGTCCTCTTGTCATTGTCCCAAAGAAAGATGGTTGGGTCATATCACTTTAGATCCCAACGCCGTATGCAAAGCCATTTAGATCACAAGTCAATGTGCCTGAGGTACCAGAGGAGCTTGTGCAAAAGTCCAATGACATAAAGATTCTAACAAGCATTGACCTGACAGACAGCTTCTGGCTGATTTCGCTAGCAAAAATTTGCCAAAAATATATTGCATTTGTATATGGGGAATGAAGTTATCAGTTCCGCGTATTGCCGTTTGGCTTCAAAATTTCGACATCTGCTTTCATATGTACGTTATACAAAGTCCTATGAGATAAGTTCTTAAGCAAAATTATGATGTATACTGAGGACATTTCGAATGTAGGCGATAATTGGAAGAAGCACATTGCCATATTGAAGCAATATCTATCTATAGTTGAACAGGACAACATTGGTGCAAATCTAGACAAGTCCCAGTTCTGAAGAGGAGAGATTAAATTCCTAGGGCATGTCACATCAACTGGCATCGAACCAGACCAGACAAGTTAGAAATTAACAGAAATTTGCTAAGACGTAAGAGTAAAAAGCAAATGACAGCCTTCTTTGGTCTCACTGGATTCTAATGCAAATAACCAATCACTTAATGTGAAGGCTTTCCTGGAACTGTTCAAGAAGAATGCCACATGGACATGGACCAAAGTGTGTGAGCAAGAATTCCAAAAAATGAAAGATGAATTATGTAACAGTATCGTTTTGTCCCATCCAGATTTAAATGTATCTTTTTATATCTTTACTGACATTTCAGAATATGGCCTAGAAGCTCATCTTTGTCAATTTGCGGAAAATGGAGATACAGTTGGGAGAAATCTACTGTATTTGCTAGGCGCGAACTAAATAAATGGCAGAGAAAATATTTCATTACAGAAAAAGAGGCACTAGCAGTAGTATGCACATTCAATAAAACTTAGATAGTACGTCATAACCACACCTGGGAGCAAGATAGCCTTCCAGCAAGTATCAAGCCCGGATAAAGTGGGAGGGTTAATCATTGGACTAACCATTCAACATTGTAAAATAAATGGAGGGTTTCTATACACACACTCAGCCTCCAATTGGAGTGGATGTTACGGGAAAAGACCCAAGCTTTCGAATAAAGGACTACGAATAGGAACATAAAATGTAAGAACACCATGCGCTGCAGGACAGACACAGATATTTGATGAAAAACTAAGTGCAAGATGGATATTACAACCCTGCAGGAGATAAGACGCCCTGGGCAAGGCATGCACAGAGAGAAAAATTATACAGTCGTACACAATGGAAACAAACATTGTCACCATATATTCGGGACAGGATTTGCACTGCATGATAAAATAATGTCAATGTGATGACACTAGAACATGTCATCGAAAGGATATGCGTCATCAAAATCAAAGTCAAATATAGAAATATCTCATTAGTGTCCCAAGGACATGGAGGAAGACATAAAAGACGAATTCTATAACATGTTAGACCAGATGTACTCCAGACTACCACAATACGACATCTAAATTATGCTGAGAGATCTAAATGTCAAAATAGGACACCAATGGCAACCATATATAGACATGTTCAGCTTGTTCACTGAATCAAATGATAATGGTATAAGGCTCATCAACTTCGCCACAGTTAGGAACATGAAAATAATCAGTACATCATTTCCTCATAGACATGCATAAAGCAACATGGATCTCACCGAATGACCTCACCGAATGGGCTAACTAGGAACCAAACATACCACGTGTTGATAGAGAAAAGACAGTAATAAATGTTAGGACAATGAGACGGGCGGAGACAGAATCAGACCATTCTCTTGTGCTAATAAAGTTGAAAAAATCATTACCAAAACAACCAAGTAAGAGCAACAGTGGCAAAAGAATCAGTAGATGTGAGTAGGCTAAACTAAGAGGAGATGAATAAATAGTCCAAGATTAAGCTTAGAAATAGATTCACATAATTAGACAACGAAAGCAATGTGAAATAAAATGAAGATATCAATATAAAATTAAACACGGTAACAACTACAAAGGAGACAGCACAGGAACTACAAGGAGATAACAATAATACAAATATCAAGGGCAAACCGTGTTTTAATGAAACATGTAGAAAAGCAGTTCAGGCTATGGAGACCGCCAGACAGGTAATGATGAGCAATGACAAATATTAAAACCAAATAAAATACAGGACAGCCACGAGATAAATGAAGAGAACAATCAGGCGAGGGAAAATAAAATTCATACACAAAGGTAGAGAAGGTAGAGGAGGACTATAGCCAGAACAATAGTAAACAATTTTACAGGACAGTGAGAGCTATAGAAAGGGGTACAAAACTAAGCCTGTGATAACGAAGGATAAGAATGGAAAACTGATCACTAAAATTAAGGGAATCTATAGAACTGGAGGAGATACTTCAAAGTACTGAACAACCCGGTAGACACCTACGACAACGAAAACAGGGCAGAAACCAACCAGAACGTACAACCATTAGTCGAAGAACCGACTCTGAGAGAGGTGAATGAGGCAATAAAAAGACTGAAAGGTGGGAAGACCCCTCGCATAGACATGATATCAGCAGGGGTCATAAAAGAAGGAGGAGATAAGGGATATGAATAGTTAGCCGAATTTGATAAAAGAGGTGTGAAGGAAAGAAGTAATGCCGGAGGAATGGAAAACTGCTGCTGTAGGTCCCATATAAAAGAAGGGAGACAAAATGTTGACACAGAACTATAGAGGGATATCTCTGCTGTGTACGCACATAAAATAACATCAAGAATTATACTGAACAGGCTCAAGTATACACTGAAGAAACATTAGACACAGCACAAGCGAGGTTCAGAAAGGGTAAATCAACAACCAACCAAATATTCACACTAAGACAGATACTAGATAAGAACTGGGAGCACGATCAGCATACGTTCTGTCTGTTTACAGACTTCTAAAAGGCACATGACAGCATAGTGAGAGAGCAGATGTGGAGGATAAAGCCGACAAAGCTAATTAAAATGTGTGTGATAGAATCAAAGTATAGACTGAAAGTACAGAGAAAGTTTTCGAAAATATTTGACGTAAAAACAGGAATGAGACAGGGAGATATTAAATCACCGACCCTGTTCAATTTGGCACTCAGCAGTACGCTGAGGAGAGTACCACAAGAATGTGTAGGAGTCACCATAGGCAAAAAGATGAATGAACAAAATAGAGATGACACCATAAAAATGATCAGAGATGAATGGAGTACAAAAACAAATGACAAAGTAAAAAAATATTAAGTAATATAAGAAGGCGTATTATATCATAGGGCAGATCCTGAAAACCAACACTGGAAGCTCTTTTGCCCAGAACATAGCAGTGAAATGCTGCTATGGTTTGAACATTTTTCGTACTATCATTTTGGTGCCAAGAAATTTACGGTCGAGATTAACAAAAGTTGCTTGTTTAATAACTTAGAAAAGAGCGTACACAAAATTCTAAATTCCTGTAATGTGTGTTAAAAAACCTAAGTATCTAATTACAGCAATAAATCGGAGACACATAGCATAATCTCTACAAAAATAATGGATAGGGTGTGCGTTGATCCCTATGGCTCCCTCCCCACATCACAAAGAGAATACAAATGTCTTTTTTGGTTATTTTCGACATGTTGTCGAAGTATGTAAAACTGTACGTACTAAGAAAGTTTACAGATAAGTCAGTCTCAAACAAAATCAAAATGGATTGTGTAATCAACATGGGTAAACCAGATAGGATCGTTAGTGACAATGGTTCACAATTTACACCAGACTGATGGAAGAGTGTATTATATAATCTTGATATAAAACCTATCTACATTTCAAAATATTACCTGGAATCGTAGATGAGTGAGCGAATTATGAAGGAGCTTAACAGACTTTCTAAAACGTATTGTTCTAAGAAACATCACACATTGGGGTATATTACATGGAAGAATTTGAGGGAGTCATCAAGTCATCAAAACTGCCTCATTCTACCACGGAAATATCGCCACAAGAATTATTAACAGTAGAAAGGGTACCTGGTGTCACTGAGCAGTTTGAAAGTTTCCCAAAGAGAGACGAGAAGTCAGCCAACGAAAAGAAGGATTTAGTATTAAGTAGAATCAAAGAAAATGTAGCTAACACACAAACCTTCAGATTTTAGACACTTTGATCGGTACCAAACGTTGTACGTCGATAGAGTGTCAACCAAAACACCGATTTAGTTCGTGCTATCTGCTGTCGTCCAGTAGAATATGTGTAAACCCCAATTAAATGTAACACCAGAACTAAAAAGGACAAGAAAAGCTTATCTGTGAGTAATTGGTTATAGATTTCGCGTGGGTGAGTCGGTAGAGCGTGAAGTCGTCAGACCATAGCTTCCGCGTCCAAACATCACTGGTAACTTTTCTTTTTTTTACTCGTGAAACTGTTATATGTAATTTATATGTTATTTGCTTCACACAGTTCTTCGTATGCAACTATTATTGTGAAGCCTTGGATCCTGAATGAGTGACACTGTGTGTGTGTGTGTGTGAGTGTGTGTGTGTGTGTGTGTGTGTGTATGTATGTGTGTGTGTGGTCGTGTTTTCACTGATTTTTTAGCGTTATGTACCGATTATTGATCTTATTGTTTTGTTTATTGTTACTACTATTAGTTTTATTATGTGTATTAGTATTATTATTATTATTTCCATTACTTCCGCACGTGCGATAGAATTGTTTCTGTATTTTTCTGTCCTGATTACATATTCTGCGAAATTACAAATGTATTCTAAATTTTTACTACTTTCGAAGAAACGAAGTAAAAGCAGACTACCAAGGGAAAAAATGCTGTGAACCTCAAACAGCCCGTTTACATGTCATAAACATGTCCCATGTTCGTCGCATTTGTTCGGAGTGGACGTCCCATGATATCCTTTCAAGTCCACCTTTGATCCATTCACTCAGTTTTTTCTCTGACCAGACACGCTGAGCTACCCTTCCGGCAACGATCAAACGCTCTACCAACTTCCCACGGAAACGACACCTATGTTTGCTAACTGTTATGCTTTTCCTGTGCTCTGTAGTTCTGCTGTTACTTTTAATTAACGTTTACGCCCGTTCTGATGGACGACAGCACATAGTGCGAACTAAATCGCTGTTTTGGTTGACACTCTATCGACATACAACGTTTGGTACCGGTCTGAATGTCTGACATCTGGAGGCTTGGTTGTAAAAGAGGAGATAAATACAATAATCAGATTTAAAAAAGACATATCATGTTGGTACTGATACAGTCAAGACCTAGGTCTTCCAAGAAAAACTCCGAGATCAAAAACTGTTATGAAACATATGAGGGAACATATTTAATAATTAGAATAGCACACCCCAACACATTATAGGTAGCCAATGTAAAGACAGGACTAAGAAAAGGAGTGTAGGTTAGTTTTTGTATCAAAAAATACTATGGACAAGCAACCTCAGGGGACATTTGGTTTCGTTACGTTGCCAGGAAACACGATTACCAGATTCCAAAGTTAAGTGACGGTATTACTTCTCTTTCTTTCATGCTCTTACTGAGCCGTGTGCGGCTCGCGTTCTTGCCGTTCAGAACTTGACGTCGTGTAATAGCGATAGTGGCGTCTCGATTCTTCTTGTGTTAATGTTGCCACTGAATTGCTACTATTGTTTGTCCACGAGTGGCAGCAGCAGCGGTTATCGATAGCCAGTACTGTGGTACTATCTTTGGTACCACGGCTAGGATTCCGAGTCGTCGTGTGTGTCAGGCAGTTTAGTTGGGACGAAGCAGCAGTGAGGTCCGGACAGCCAGTACTCGCCCGACCGCTGACGACACACATGCACTGTCGGACGGAAGTACGCGGTCGCAAGAGTGCACGACCATGTCAAGGACCGGATTCAGCGAGTTTTGATTGAATGGACCGTGATACTTGAGTAGTGCAACTATCACTGTGTGTGTGTGTGTGTGTGTGTGTGTGTGTGTGTGTGTGTGTGTGTGTGTGTGTCCATCGGAGTGCCCTCATGGCAATAAGTTGTCAGTTGACGATCTATACTGGCATCTTTTCTGTGCCTGACTTGAGTGGGAACGACCGTTGGTTGGTCGTTCGGTCGGTCGTCGCAGCGGACGACGTGCATTTGGTTTTCCGACTTCTGGCTTGGTTCAAATGGTTCAAATGGTTCTGGGCACTATGGGACTTAACATCTGAGGTCATCAGTCCCCTACAACTTAGAACTACTTAAACCTAACTAACCTAAGGACATCACACACATCCGTGCCCGAGGCAGGATTCGAACCTGCGACCATAGCAGTCGCGCGGTTCCGGACGCTTCTGGCTTCTCTGTGTTTGTCCCGACTTGTTATTCGTCCGTGTTGTTTCACAGTGACTGGTTTTAGCATTGTTTGAGACATTGTGGGATTGTCTTCGTCGATCCGTGTGTATCTTGTGTGGTTTCTAATGTGCAGTTATTTACATGCTGTCTGCGTTCTGGGTCGTCGTGTGTGTCAGGCAGTTCGGCTTCGGAGCAGCGAGTGCAGGCCGGGACTGCTGGTGGCGTGCAGGCACTGTCAGACCGAGGGACTGTAGCCGCCGGCCGCGGTGGTCTCGCGGTTCTAGGCGCGCAGTCCGGAACCGCGGGACTGCTATGGTCGCAGGTTCGAATCCTGCCTCGGGCATGGATGTGTGTGATGTCTTTAGGTTAGTTAGGTTTAAGTAGTTCTAAGGTCTAGGGGACTGATGACCACAGAAGTAAAGTCCCACAGTGCTCAGAGCCATTTGAACCATTTTTGGATTGTAGCCGACGACGGAACCTAGGACGTTCGAATTTGAGTGAACCGTGTCCAGCACTGAAACCTCTACTGTTTAGGGCCTCGCTGTTGTTTGCGTGTTGCTGCTTGTAAGGGGTCCGTAGGCCCTTACTATAAGTTTTGCGACAGCACAGGTCGACAGGACAAACAATCGATACTGTGTGTCGGGTTGCGAGAGCGAGAGCGAGTGTTGAGACAGTAGTAGAGTGGGACCCAGGCTGCGGGCCGGGCCGCGGGGCGGCCGGTGGCCGTAATGCAAGGCCGTACCGACAAAGGGGGTGGCCATCGCCGCGGTTTAACCCCTTTTGTGTTAGAAATATACGGGAAAGTGAACAAGTACAATTACTAGTGTGATTCAGTGATATTTCAGTGCCGATATTTGTATTTTCGCGTCTACCGCGCCGGCATTATTTGGATTGCAGTGTTGGATTGCAGTGTTGGATACAGTGATTAGAAATTGCGTGTGATGATAATGAATAACTAAAGGGCCTGTGCTGAGATTAGCCGTTATTAATTCTGTACGACGAAGGCAGTGGCTGTCTCCTTACTTTGTGTTTTTGTGATGAATATAGGTTGTTGATTAATGAAGCTGTGTTGTCGTTCTTCTTGGCACCAGACATTTCTTTATTACAGCATTTGAGAAGGACAAAATGGAATGTAACATCTCCGTAGCAGTCCAATCCGATTGCCAGCCCATTAGGTACACGGTCACATTAATTATTATCTATTTGGGCTGCTATCAGATCCCGATCGAGGGGGATAAGTCAGTAGATTAAACCGGAGTGTTACATGCTCCCAGAGACAGTGAGACCAGCCGCAACAAGTGGAGTCTGTCAGGTTGGCGGAGTCTATTAGCCACCTTCTACTCCTTGTTGTTAGTTTGGATTTAATATTATTCTTATTAGTGAAGTGCAACCAGCTGTATTTTCTGCCTTGTGGCCGCTAACGCCCCAGTTACCTGCCCTGGAGGTTAGCGTATTTTTCCAGCAGTGTAACCGAGCGAGGTGGCGCAGTGGTAACACACTGGACTCGCATTCGGGAGGACGACGGTTGAGTCCCGCGTCCGGCCATCCTGATTTAGGTTTTCCGTGATTTCCCTAAATCGCTCCAGGCAAATGCTTGGATGGGTCCTTTGAAAGGGCACGGCCGATTTCCTTCCCCATCCTTCCCTAGTCCGATGAGACCAATGACCTCGCTGTTTGGTCTCTTCCCCCAAACAACCCAACCCAACCCCAGCAGTGTACTTTTCCTCGTCATGTTGATGCTGTCCGACACGGAGTGTAGTTCGACAGCCTCTTGAATTGTACGGTGCATATGTTCTTGGGAGATCTACCTTGGTTCTGGTGTTTCCTTCAGTCTTGGGTGTGTTTCTGAAGACGTGGTGCTGTCTGTCGTTTTGCCCTTGTCTAGAAATATTCCATCGTTGTACCGGTGATCGGACGTTAGGCGGATTGGTTAGTTGGTCACTCGGCACCTAAGCTACCCCTAGTGTGAGTTGCCATCCTGTTACATGAGTACAGCTCTTGGCTGCCTGTCTCACCGTTTACACAGCTGTTCAGGTCGATCCACGGAGCACCGTATGTGGATCACTCCGTCTTATTCGGACAAGTTGTCATAATTGTTTAGAATTTACCCTACTGTTTTAACATGTTATTGCCTTCCTCACTTGTAATTCCGACCTTCAGTCGTTAATTGCTTGTGGCCTTCAGCCGACAAATTATTTTCAATTTTCTCTTAATAAGGCCTGCAACCGTCACTATAGCCTGTTACAGCTCGTTAAGATTGTTTTAAAAGGTTTTAGTGTTTTAACATGCAACTGTCTTCCTTACTTGTAATTCAGGCCTTCAATCGTGGAGTATTCTGAAAATTGCTTGTGGCTTTCAGCCCCCAATAACTTTGAATCCTTTCTTAATCAGGCCTTCAGCCGTTGATTGTGTGTAACATTGCTTGTGGCCTTCAGCCGACAATAACTTTCAATTCTTCTAATAAGGCTTTCAACCGCCAGTGTAGTAAAATCTTTTAAAATGATTGTTGAGAATTTTGTTTTTTAAAAATAAAGTGTATGTGTTTTCTGTGCAACCAACGCTAACTGATTAGGCCCCGTCCACACCTTTTCTGCTTTCCCTAGGTCCAACGTCTCACTTACTTCTTCTACTTCGATCATTCTTAAATAAATCTGTCATCCTTAATCTTCTTCACTATCAAATGCTAGGACGATCGCATTACATACTGCATATGACAATAATTACACAGGTAATGATTAATTAATCACAAGAAACCCAACATGACAAATCTCTGCAAAGCACGGTAAAAAACAAGTACTTGACAGTACACATGGAGAGACCGTAATACATGGAACAAAAATATGGTTCAAATGGCTCTGAGCACTGTGGGACTTAACTTCTGAGGTCATCAGTCCCGTAGAACTTAGAACTACTTAAACCTAACTAACCTAAAGACGTCACACACATCCACGCTCGAGGCAGGATTCGAACCTGCGACCGTAGTGGTCGCGCGGTTCCAGACTGTAGCGCCTAGAACCGCTCGGCCACTCCGGCCGGCCTACATGGAACATATGGAGCCATAGATACAAAGGCAACAGAACACAGTTTAACATAGCGTTAAGAAACACTCGTATTGTATTTAAGTGAAATACGAAGCATCTATATCAAACGCTGCAGTGGAACATATGTTTTTCAATATGAAAACTACTAGTGCTACTGTAATGGAGTATATAATGAATAAAAATAAGTTGCATAATAATACGAGCAAGCAACTGCGCTAAACCAGCTAACTGCATGGTGAATTAATAGAGAATGAAAGATTAGGTCGTAAAGCAAAGTAATAGCTTGTAATTCGTCTGGAGATAATATATAAATGAAGATTATGCCGAACTGCATTGATATATTTAATGCTTTTAAGTGTCAATTAATGAGGCAAAGTGGTTTTCACCGAAATAAATAATTATAGATTGATAGGCGAGGGATGGTCCTGCCAAGGCGATTCGTTGTGAATGAAGCGAAACAGGTAAGTCAGCCAATATGAAGTTTAATGTACAAGACGACTTGTAAGTCGGCCAGTTATTTATGGGAAAGGAGAAATGGTTTCTGAGATGTATAAGGTAACGTGTAAGAAGGCCAGTTAATTAGGAGAAGTGAAAATTGGTATTTGTAGACAACGTGGTTTCTGCCAATTGTTTGAAAAATATGACGAAGCAGCTATATTGTTGACGGACCTGAGACACAACACGGTAATATGAAGATCTCACAAAGGACGTAAACACAGGTCATGTAATATTTAAGTATGAAGTGAAGTAGACAAAATAACGTTATACACTTGACTGAAGTAATAAGAACACATGACAAAGGTCTGCCTTTGAGAAACATGAGCAACAGTCAAATGAAAACGAATCATCCGCCACAACGGGACCATGCGAGGGTTCCATTCAAAAGTAGTCACCACGTAAGTTAAGATACTTATCCCAATGGGAGACGAGATAATCAGTTTCTGTTTAGTGGAACACGGTAGGCCGCAGATGAATTCACAACCGCATCCACTCTTGCACTTCCACTTCCTACTTATACCGACCTCCCCGTATGCCTTTCTTGAGATGGTCAAAGAAGTGAAAATCACACTGTGAAAGATCCGGGTCTGCGGAGGATGCTCGGGGGCAAACCGCAAAGCCAACAGTGGAAACATTGCACATTGTCCCGCCACCAAAGAAACCCAAAGCTACATCTACATTTATACTCGGCAAGTCACCCAACGGTGTGTGGCGGAGGGCACTTTAGGTGCCACTGTCATTACCTCCCTTTTCTGTTCCAGTCGCGTATGGTTCGCGGGAAGAACGACTGTCGGAAAGCCTCCATGCGCGCTCGAATCTCTCTATTTTTACATTCGTGATCTCCTCGGGAGGTATAAGTAGGGGGAAGCAATATATACCTCATCCAGAAACGCACCCTCTCGAAACCTGGCGAGCAAGCTACACCGCGATGCAGAGCGCCTCTCTTGCAGAGTCTGCCACTTGAGTTTGCTAAACATCTCCGTAACGCTATCACGGTTACCAAATAGCCCTGTGACGAAACGCGCCGCTCTTGTCTATCTCCTCCGTCAACCCGATCTGGTACGGAACCCACACTGATGAGCAATACTCAAGTATAGGTCGAACGAGTGTTTTGTAAGCCACCTCCTTTGTTGATGGACTACATTTTCTAAGGACTCTCCCAATGAATCTCAACCTGATACCCGCCTTAACAACAATTAATTTTATATGATCATTCCACTTCAAATCGTTCCGTACGCATACTCCCAGATATTTTACAGAAGTTGAGAGGCCTTGCTCATACTGTGGCACCAAGCAGTCAGGCGTGCAAGATGAGTGGTCTGCCAAGCGAGTGGATTCATTCTTTATTTATCAAGTAACATGAACTCTTGTACTCACAATTAAGTTAAAAGTTATTCTCCTGCTTGGATATTACGCAACGGAAACGGACGTCTGACTATTAGTAATTTACACAACACTGACTGTTCACTACGCACTGGCAATACCACATTTTCTTTCTTATTTAACAGCTTTTATCAACACGTGGCCATCGCACTGAATACGAATGGCGCTCACATTATAAATTCTGGATATCATGACAACATACAATTCGAAGGAAAAGGCCACCAATCTTTTTCTTTTCACTATCTTATTTATTCCGATAAATTCTATAACCTAAACACACAAATTCTATAACCTACAACAATAACACATGAGAAATTCCGCCCAGAGGGCATGGCTTTACATTGGTGATTCCCTACCTTATGGTCTCGTAATTCTTTAACGCTACAGTGCACTTTCTGGATAGGATGGTGGATCTTTTGCTATATCTTACACTTCGACTCTCACAACCATCATCACGAAACTTTCCTCCAGACCGAGCGGTACAAAAGGAACATGCATACCCACTACCTCTGAAACTACCTTGCTACTCTCCCATGCAAACCACACATACTTAAATTACATGACATACACCACACTGCAACATGGAATATAACATAAGGAATAGTCACAACATTATAATCACATCACTTTCAGCTTTCCCATTTCCATTAGTATTCATCCCAGTTCCACACGACACTGCCCCACTTCGTAACTTTTCTTTCCCACTACGAACTCTGGACGATATATGCACATCTTCCTGTGCAATGCAAGCCAAGTGGCGTTGCTGGATAGACGGCTGACTCACCTTGCTTCTCTCTCAGAGTATTATAGTTTGAATCAAGCGTCACACGGAAACATAACACGCAAAGTAATATTAAGAACATATTCATCACACACGCGAGTCCTCAACTGATACCATGGACAAGTACTTCTCTTTATCCTTTGTCTCACACACACATTGAGACTCACACAGTACTCACCACGTGGAAGTACTCGTCTCTAATTTCAAGTCCTGCACACGCCATTTCTTAAATATTTCCAACTTATAGTACACACGCTAGTAATTCAGCTGAACTTAAGCATTCGGAAGTATTTCAACTTATTGCTACACGTGGTTTAATTGTGACCGTTGGTAACTTCCGAAGATTACTACGATCTCATTAATATTACCTGCCTGACATTTAATTCTCCCCACAAAAGTTCCTGAAATAGAGAAATTATTATTCTAAACTACATTATTAGGCGACAGTGCAGAACTGTATCGAACGCCTTCCGGAAGTCAAGGAAAATAGCATCTACCTGGGAGCCTGCATCTAATATTTTCTGGGTCTCATGAACAAATAAAGCGAGTTGGGTCTAACACGATCGCTGTTTCCGGAATCCATGTTGACTCCTACAGAGTAGATTCTGGGTTTCCAAAAACGACATGATACGCGAGCAAAAAACATGTTCTAAAATTCTACAACAGATCGACGTCAGAGATATAGGTCTATAGTTTTGCGCATCTGCTCGACGACCCTTCTTGAAGACTGGGGCTACCTGTGCTCTTTTCCAATCATTTGGAACCTTCCGTTCCTCTAGAGACTTGCGATACACGGCTGTTAGAATTGGGGCAAGTTCTTTCGCGTACTCTGTGTAGAATTGGTATCCAGTCAGGTCCAGTGGACTTTCCTCTGTTGAGTGATCCCAGTTGCTTTTCTATTCCTTGGACACTTATTTCGATGTCAGCCATTTTTTCGTTTATGCGAGGATTTAGAGAAGGAATTGCAGTGCGCTCTTCCTCTGTGAAACAGCTTTGGCAAAGGGTGTTTAGTATTTCAGCTTTACGCGTGTCACCCTCTGTTTCAATGCCATCATCATCCCGGAGTGTCTGGATATGCTGTTTCGAGCCACTTACTGATTTAACGTAAGACCAGAACTTCCTAGGATTTTCTGTCAAGTCGGTACATAGAATTTTACTTTCGAATTCACTGAACGCTTCACGCATAGCCCTCCTTACGCTAACTTTGACATCGTTTAGCTTCTGTTTGTCTGAGGGGTTTTGGCTGCGTTTAAACTTGGAGTGAAGCTAAATGAGATTTACACTCTGCAGCGGAGTGTGCGCTGATATGAAACTTCCTGGCAGATTAAAACTGTGTGCCGGACCGAGACTCGAACTCGCGAGCTTTGCCTTTCGCAGGCAATTGCTCTACCAACTGAGCTAGCCAAGCATGACTCACGCCCCGTCCTCACAGCTTTACTTCTGCCAGTACCTCGTCTCCTACCTTCCAAGCACATGCCCGCGAAAGGCAAAGGTCCCGAGTTCGAGTCTCGGTCCGGCACACAGTTTTAATCTGCCAGGAAGTTTCAAACCCAAAGCCGTTCACATCAGTACCCGTAAGATCATGACGACCTCGTTCTTTGACTGCAGGGGTCGTCTGCTCGTCCAGCTTCTCAACAATGGAACCACAATCAGTGTACAGGGCTATGAAGACGCTTTGCAGAAACTGGGTCACTCCATGAAGCCAAAACGCCCAGGAATGCTGTCGAAAGGAATCATCCTGTTACACGATAACGCCCACCCCACATTGCCACTCGGACGAAGGCTACGCTTCAGCGGTTTGGTTGGGAAACACTGCAACATCCTCCGTACAACCCGGATCTTTCACCGTCCGATTTTCACATCTTCCGCGACCTGAAGACAGACAAAGTGGACTTCGGTTTCAGTCGGACGACGCAGTTCATGGGTGGGTGCGGTTGTGGATCCGTCAGCGGCCGACCGCGTTCTAAAGAACAGAAACCGATTGTCTCGCCTCCCAGTGGGATAAATGTCTTAACATCAGTTGTGATTAATTTTGGATGGAACCTTTCCATGGTCTTGTTATGACGGACGTTTGGTTTTCAATTCACTGCCCTTCAAATAATCAGCCCCACAATATACACTACTGGCCATTAAAATTGCTACACCAAGAAGAAATGCAGATGATAAACGGATATTCATTGGACAAATATATTATAATAGAACTGATGTGTGATTACATTTTCACGCAATTTGGGTGCATAGATACTGAGAAATCAGTACCCAGAACAACCACCTCTGGCCGTAATAACGGCCTTGATACGCCGGGGCATTGAGTCAAACAAAGCTTGGATGGCTTGAACAGATCCAGCTACCCATGCAGCTTCAACACGATACCACAGTTCATCAAGAGTAGTGACTGGCGTATTGTGACGAGCCAATTGCTCGGCCACCATTGACCTGAGGTTTCCAATTGGTGAGAGATCTGGAGAATGTGCTGGCCAGGGCAGCCGTCGAACATTTTCTGTATCCAGAAAGGCCCGTACAGGAACTGCAACATGCGGTCGTGCGTTATCCTGCTGAAATGTAGGGTTTCGCAGGGATCGAATGAATGGTAGAGCCACGAGTCTGAACACTTCTGAAATGTAACGTCCACTGTTCAAAGCGCCGTCAATGCGAACAAGAGGTGACCGAGACCAGTAACCAAAGGCACCCCATACCATCACGGCGGGTGATACGACAGCATGGTGATGACGAATACACGCTTTCAATGTGTGTTCACCGCGATGTCGCCAAACACGGATGAGACCATCATGAAGCTGTAAACAGAACCTGGATTCGTCCGAAAAAATGACGTTTTGCCATTCGTGCTCCCAAGTTCCTCCTGTCTGTGATACAGCGTCAAGGGTAACCGCAGCCATGGTCTCCGAGCTGATAGTGCATGCTGCTGCAAACGTCGTCGAACTGTTCGTGCAGATGGTTGTTGTCTTGCAAACGTCCCCACCTGTTGACTCAGGGATCGAGACGTGGCTGCACGATCCGTTACAGCCATGCGGATAAGATGCCTGTCATTTCGACTGCTAGTGATACGAGGCCGTTGGGATCCAGCACGGCGTTCCCTTTTGAACCCACCGATTCCATATTCTGCTAACAGTCATTGGATCTCGACCAATGCGAGCAACAATGTCGCGATACGATAAACCGCATTCGCGATAGGCTAAATCCGACCTTTGTCAAAGTCGGAAACGTGATGGTACGCATTTCTCCTCCTTACACGATGGATCACTACAACGTTTCACCAGGCAACGCCGGTCAACTGCTGTTTTTGTATGAGAAATCGGTTGGAAATTTTCCTCATCTCAACACTTTGTAGGTGGCGCCACCGGCGCCAACCTTGTGTGAATGCTCTGAAAAGCTAACCATTTGCATATCACAGCATCTTCTTCCTGTCGGTTAAATTTTGCGTCTGCAGCACGTCATCTTCGTGGTGTTGCAATTTTAATGGCCGGTGGTGTACAAGGTACAAATGATACTAGTATATGATAATTGACATTATAACACTCTAAACAGTGGTAGAACTGCACGCAACATACACATGAAATTAGATTCGCTAGCAACGTTTATAACAACAGTTATACATAAAAACTCTTACTGCCGAGCGAAGCAACGTGGTTATAACTGAGTATTGGATTATATTTAACGGTAGCAAAGCATCGGAACTGTTCGCTCAAAATACCTTATTGCAATTGTTCACCTAAGGAAAGTAACATAATATGCTATGATCAAAAGCAATCAAAATTTTAATTATTAATAATCTATATAGCTAAGTAAAAATGAATGTTTCTTCGTATGTTTGTCCTCAATGCGTTCCTAAACCATTTATCCGATTGCGATGAAACTTTGGTGAGTTGTTCTCCGTACGCCCGCAAAAGGTTCCTGGCACAAAATAGTACTATGACTCATAGTTCAGGAGGTATGTCGTCATAAACAATGAGACGGTACAGCCTGAAAGTACCCAGATTTAAGCATCAACTTTTTGAGGATGAGAGTACTTAGCGACTAGCAACAAACTTTATATAGTTTGTAATTTAAAACCTTCACGATAATTTTTCTCGCTGACACCGACCACAAAATGAAGAAAGGAAAAAGGTTATCGCTTCCCACATTTTCGCAGTACATGCCGTAAAGCTACCGCATAAGGCACGACGTTTTTATGTATTACTTCGTTACTACTAACTCTATCCGCAGCATATTTTGCATACATTATCCACAAGTATCACTAAATGTGCTGGGAAGTCTGTCTCGCTGTACGACACATAGTTTCATCTACATGTACAGGGCGAAGCGAAATTCGCGCATTCGGGCTTCGCAGCGCAACACCTCGGATGCGAGCGATAAAAAAATGTCTCCCAAAATTTCGAGTGGATCCAGCAGAAAAGGAAAGGGACGTTAAAGAGTGACAATCTGACAACGCTGTAACCACATATACCGTGGCTACCTTCGTCAGCACACATTGATTGCACTGTGCAGTTGGTGCAGTGTACAAAATTTTGGGTTAGCATGTAGGAGGTCGAGAATTCGATCCTCGGTTGAGGCAAACGTTTCTTCTTTGGTAAATGTCGTCCAGGTGGTACGGTATCTGGCATCTTAATCGTCAACAGCGACTGCAGCGGGTCCTCTAGAAAACATTTGCACTTACATTCTACAATTGTAGAAATGGAAGACTGGTCAGCTTTGGAAGAAGCCCTTTCAACATCGCGGGCGTGAATTTATTCGCACCACTCCATCTACTAGATGCGGAACCTGTTTTCTTTGTACCTTCCTCCAATGGTCCCATAGGTTAGTAGCAACTATTTCTGTTGCCTCCTTCAGGACCGTTACATTTCGTTAGGGCCCTACATTACCAGTAGGACTAGCAACGTGCTCTGCAAATAATGTCCAAACTCGGTTACTATTGGGTGTTGTGTGATGTCCTTTGGTTAGTTAGGTTTAAGTAGTTGTAAGTTCTAGGGGACTGATGACCATAGATGTTAAGCCCCATAGTGCTCAGAGCCATTTGAACCATTTCGGTTACTATTTGTATGTGTTGTGACCATGGTCCCACTAATTATGCCTTTCAACATTGAGTCTGGTAACCGCATGCTGTTTAGTATGTATCTCAATGCATTATTATTATTATTATTATTGTGGTGTACAGACGGTAGCAGAACCAGGATGGGGAAGGTGTAGGCATATTTATTTGGTCCAAGCTTTGTTGGCACAAATTTATTACTTAACGATAATTGGTTATACATCCAAGTTAATACAATTAACAGTTTAAAAGGAAATTTTAGCAATAAAATTTTTTTTCAAAAAACCTTCTTTAGAAGAACATGCAGCCCCACTCTGAAACATTACATAAAGGTACTGTTAATAAAGGGTATATCATATCGTACAATAGTGCAACATGTACAAATATTAACAATTACACCAGAAACATATTGAACTTGTGATTTGTACTACATGTAAATCAAACCTTTAAAAAAATCCAATTTGGCAAGAGTGCAACAAATTCCCTACCGCCTGCTTAAAAAAATGTGGCAATGATAATCAGTTTTTTTTTTTTTTATTTACCTCCTGATTTCACTTAGGCTTACGTAAACCCTACACAAATGTCACTTATTTTTCTCTCATGTGACATCAGTTCACCTTTCGTGACAAATACACAAAATTTCTAAATTATTTTATATCAGTTAAGTAAGCTACAAGACAGAAATAACATTAACGACTGCTGGTGATATGAGTAAACACTGTCAAGTTTTGAATTCCACGACGGTTGGGATATCTAACAAATTTTCATTTAAATGCTCACCCCCCCCCCCCCCCCCAACGTTTTCGAAACACAAATATGGCCATATCAAGAAATAGATGGGTTTATCCCAAGTAATATTAGTAGAATTAAGAAATTTGCAATTTAAACGCACCAATTTTAACGAAGTCTAATGTAATAATAATTTGGACAGAACTTTCATAAAATGATCGATGATAGTGGATACCGTGCCATACACTATGAAACAGATTAAGAATTATTCACAGTAGACACCTGGCACATGATGGTATTCTCTGAAGTATTTCAAATCACAAAATGTTGGCTACAAGTAGCAACCACATGCCGGCCGGGATGGCCGAGCGGTTCTAGGCGGTACAGTCTGGAACTGCGAGACCGGTACGGTCGCAGGTTCGAATCCTGCCTCGGGCATGGCTGTGTGTGATGTTCTTGGGTTAGTTAGGTTTAAGTAGTTCTAAGTTCTAGGGGACTGATGACCTCAGAAGTTAAGTCCCATTTTTAACCAACCACATAATAAAGTACTGATCATTAAATATAATAAAAGTATATGAAAATTTCGGCCTTAGTCAGGTGACGAGGACCACACCAATGCAGTTTCCTGTTACACTCGAGTGCTAGGCCCAACAAACAACAGCTGGTCATGGAGAACCACGCTAAGCAAGCGAGCATTCCGTCCTCCCCACATGCTCGCAATCAGCCATACTCATCGCAATCCTTAATCGGCAGGCACCAGTTGACTCCCCGCCGCTTCTGTTGCTTCGCGCACCAGCGCCCACAGCGCTCAGCGACCACGCCCCCTATCGCTGCGACGAAAACAAGTGAAATAATCTCGCGGGTAAATCAAATGAGCTGAGCCGTGACACGGTTCAATTATTATTATTATTCTATCGATAGGATTATGGAAACATCACGTTTATTACCGTTAGGGAAACAGTGTAATTCGAAACCGAGCATTTCACAATCAGCGGTGTCGGAATGAATCATGCAGAACAATATCTGTCAGAAGGGTAATGCGCATTAGGTGGAACATCGCACAGGGCTGACGGCGTGTTTATACTGTATGTACTGTCCACCAGACAGGGACTAGTTGCGAGCGGAGTAACGTGCCCGTGACAGAGTCCAGTGCACGTGTGTACACGTATCGAATTTTCTCATTGTAAATCTATAAATAAGCGTGGCAGACATATGGCATAGACAAACGCTGAATACGTGGATATGCTTCTGGTCCTTGGTGCATCTGATAACCGGGCTGGTGTTGCCGCTCGTGAATATGCTGCTAGGTATCCTCGTCGACGCCATCCAGAAAAAAAGTGTTTTGTCATCTGGAGCTGCGCCTTCGGGAGTCAGGTTGCCTCCTTTCACCTTTGCGTGACAGAGGTCATCCACAGACTCGCTGTACCCAAGCTACTGAGGAAGCTATTCTGGAGGTCATACGTACACCAAGAACCTCAGCGAAGTGCACATAGCGTAGCAAGGCACCTGCGTGTCTTGCAAAAGCACGGCCGTTAACATGCTAGACGAGCACGGGCTGCACCCCTATCATTATGCTTACACGCACATCCTGCACATCGCCATTAGAGAATGCAGTTCTGTGAACGGTTCCAACAACAGCAGAAAGCCAATGATGACTTTGTGAACACCGTAATTTGGTCAGGGTGTCTTCAATATGCACAATGCCCACCAGTGGTGTGAAGTTAACCCACACATCACCCACGACCGTGGATACCAAGTTCGATTTGGTATCAACGTCTGGGCCGAAATATTGGGCGACAAGTGGTTGGGCCATACAAGTTGCCTGGCCGGTTGACTGTCTGGTATCGCGCGCCGCGGAATTTGAATCCCCGCCAGACGTCATGGACGTCGAAGACCCACAGAGCTCTCTGTACCATCGCGCCTTTCGCTTCGTGTCTCTTTTCTATTTACTTTTGTTTTATTTTATTATTATTATTATTACTTGCGTAACAACGCATATACGAAAAGAGCCGCGAAATACCTTTTATTAATGCTGTGCCGTGAATTTCTTTATCATCATGAATTTTCAACAAAACAGAATGTATCGTATTGTTATTGTTCTGTATCTGGCTTTCTATTAAAGGAACATTTTTCGCTTACTGTAACTCACTATAAGATTCAACATATCTTCCCTACTTATAGTTATTGAAAATGAAAACTACTTTGTTATGAATACTGATGTTACAGTTCGCAATGATTGTTCAACCTCAAAATTTTGCAGTGGATTTTTTGTTAACAGTAAAACACCAATAATTACCACGACTAGCACAAGAACATGAGACTATTATCGGAGAAAAATACGTTTTTACTATAAGGTTTGCCAGACCAGAACTAAGCATAGCAAGATTCCTATTATATTACGAAGGTAAATTATCTTTTTCGCACTGTTAGTAATCTATTATCAGCAGCCCGCGTCAACCTGCAAAACACATCATAAAATCTGCTGCTCTGATCTGCAAGTACGAAAGCTGAAAGAAATAATTTTATTTCACTATTACCTTCCCGCTTCCTTGCGGTATGATATATTTCACTTAATGCAGTTTGAATGCGCCGCGGCAGCGGCTCGTTCGTTCGTAGCGCAGCTCTGCACCACGGATAATATTTAAAGAACTGAAAATGTCTTAAAGGGATGGGATAATATGCCTAGCAAGCTATTACAAATAATAATGCAAGGTTTCATTAAATAACTCTATTCAAAACATTTAAATATGTTAATTATTACACACCTTTAAAATAAGTACGTAATGGCGTACATCTCTCAGTCTCGACAAAAGAATGCTACGCTAGCGTACAATACAACGTCACAGGCTATCCTACTCTCGTAACTCCAAGAAGAAGACAGAGAAATTAATGTTCGTGCTGTATTATTTATACTAGTCACACATTCTCATCTTTGTTTGATATTTATCGTCTGTGGCGGTTTCAGTACTCGCCGACACAGATATTATCTAAAATAAATAATAAAAAAGTACATAATTCCATACAATAACAAAACATGATACACAATGTTTTCTCTTTACTACATAATATGTCTTTTGCTAATAGACGTTACACGCCGTAAAATGTGGCGGCGCGCGCCTCCAGGCCCACATTTAGAGTGAGGGCGCCACAGTGGAACATGTGGTTGCAGCGGCCAATAGAAGCGTCCCCGATCGAGAACTTCAGCGCCTGCCTGTCGCTCAACCTGCCAGTCTAATTTCGCATGCGTCTCAGGACATATCGCCTCGCATTAGACAACGTATTGACTTTCGTGTGTTCCTTACGAGTGGACGTGGTTGTCTGTTGTCTGTTCTTGTTGTGTCGTAAGTTCCTTCGTTGGTCGTGTCCGTCCTCTCCCGTTGTGTTGTTGTTCGCGGGCCGCTCCGAGGGCCCCGCCGCGTTTCCGTCACTACAACCCCGCGACCGTTCCGGTCGCCGTTACAACAGACTGCACGAAGGTATCATGCATTCCTCTCGAACTATCTGCCTGATGCGCTGGAAGCTTTTCCACTACAAGTTCGGCAGAGGACACGGTTCCAACGTGATGGTGCACCTCCACACTCTGGAATTAACGTGCGACAGAATGTGGACAGAACATTTCCAGGGAAATGGCTCGGACGTGGAGGTCCAGTTGTATGGCCACCGCTTTCACCTGACCTAAATCCTCTGGATTTCTTCCTGTGTGGACACCTGAAGGAGCACGCGTACTCTACTCCGCCGACAAATGTGGAAGAATTGGTGGCGCGTGTTCATGCTGCTCTTGTTACTGTGGATGCACCTTTGGTACGAAGGGACCAGAGCTTTATGGTCCGGCGAACTACGCAATGTTTGGACGTGGAGGGAGGTCGCTTCGAGCACCTGTTGTTCTGAGGAAAACGTATTCTGTTGTGAAGGTCATTCGGTCATTAATATGGACATTATTATTGTCATTCGTTGCTAGTGTGCGACGTCTGAGCACTCGTATTACATGTAGAATAAATGACAAGTAGATGTTGTGTTTACCGAGCGGGGTGGCGCAGTGGTTAGACACTGGACTCGCATTCGGGAGGACGACGGTTCAATCCCGCGTCCGGCCATCCTGATTTAGGTTTTCCGTGATTTCCCTAAATCGCTCCAGGCAAATGCCGGGATGGTTCCTCTGAAAGGGCACGGCTGACTTCCTTCCCCATCCTTCCCTAATCCGATGAGACCGATGACCACGCTGTCTGGTCTCCTTCCCCAAAACCAACCAACCAAGATGTTGTGTTATTGTACTGTGCTGTTATCTTTAGCATTTCGAAACTGATATTGTTTTTATAGTTATTCTGTCCTATGACAGATCATTTGTTTTAAATGTCTATTTCTTATTTGTCTAACCAGTATTTGTTGTGTTCAGCATTACAAAATGTTGTAAATTTAGGATACGCGTGACCTAAGAATGTATATAACAGAATAAAATGCCAGAATGAAATTATCAATTACAAAAACTGCGCCCCAACCCAGGTTCGAACCCTCGACCTTCTGCATGTTAACCCAAAACTTTATACACTGCACCAGCTACACAATACAAACAGTATGTGCTGACAGGGGTAGTCACCATACATGTTGTTACAGTGCTGCCAGATCGCCACTCTTTAACATCCTTTTTTCTGCCGGATGTACTCGCCAGACGAAATTTTGTGATAGACATTTTTCTTTATCGCTGGGATGTGAGGAGTCGCGCTGCGAAGCCCGAGTGCGCGAATTTCGGTTCACCCTGTATACTCCGCAAGCCACCGTACGGTGCGTGGCGGAATGCACCCTTTACCACTACTTGTCATTTCCTCTCCTGTTCCACAAGCAAATAGAGCGGGGGAAAAACGACTGTCTGTATGCCTCCGTATGAGCCGTAATTTCTCGTACCTTACCTTGGCAATCCTTACGCGTAATGTATGTTGGCGGCAGAAGAATCGTTCGGCAGTTAGCTTCAAACGCCGGTTCTCTAAATTTTCTCAATAGCCTTTCTCGAAAAGACCGTCGCCCTCCCTCCAGCAATTCCCATCTGAGATCCCGAAGCGTCGTTGTATCACTTACGTGTTGTTCAAACCTACCAGTAACAAATCTAACAGCCCATCTCTGAATTGCGCTGATGTCTTCCTTCAATCCGACCTGGTACGGATCGCAAACACTCGAGCAGTACTTAAGAACAGGTCGCACCAGCGTCGTTATGCTCTCTCCTTTACACGTGAACCACTCTTTCCTGAAATTCTCCCAATAAACCGAAGTCGACCATTCGCCATCCCTACCACAGTTCTCATATGCTCGTTGCACTTCATATCGCTTTGCAACTTTGTTGTTGTTGTTGTGGCAGTTAGCTTCAGAGACTGCTTTGATGCAGCTCTCGATGCCACTCTATCCTGTGCAAGCTTCTTCATCACCCAGTATCTACTGCAGCCTACATCCTTCTGAATCTGCTTAGTGTATTCATCTCTTGGTCTCCCTCTACGATTTTTACCCTCCACGCTGCCCTCCAGTACTACATTGGTGATCACTTGATGCCTCAGAACATGTCCTACCAACCGATCCCTTCTCCTAGTCAAATTGTGCCACAAACTCCTCTTCTCCCCAATTCTAATCAATACCACCTCATTAGTTATGTGATCTACCCATCTAATCTTCAGCATTCTTCTGTAGCACCACATTTCCAAAGCTTCTATTCTCTTCTTGTCTAAACTATTTATCGTCCATGTTTCACTTCCATACATGGCCACACTCCATGCAAATACTTTCAGAAACGACTTCCTGACGCTTAAATCAAAACTCGATGTTAACAAATTTCTCTTCTTCAGAAACGCTTTCCTTGCCATTGCCAGTCTACATTTTATATCCTCTCTACTTCGACAATCATCAGTTATTTTGCTCCCCGAATAGCAAAACTTCTTTACTACTTTAAGTGTCTCATTTCCTAATCTAATTCCCTCAGCAACCCCCGACTTAATTCGACTATATCATCGTTATGCCCAGATATTTAAACGACGTGACTGTGCATCAGTCATGACGTTTTATTTTACTACTTCTTTACTGCTAAAGTTATTCGCAACATATTTCATAAACGTTGCATGGGGGCTTAATTAAATATGATTGAAAATACTTTTTGGTTTTTAGTAGCTGTTATGTCCGATTACGCTGTGTCTCGTAAACGGTTGGCCCTCACTAGTATTATTACGCTATCTGACTGCAGAGAACAACAACAAAGAATGAGATGAAAATTTTCGTTAACACAGCTAATTAATTAAGTCCCCAGCAACTATGAAACCTACGAAACCTAAGCATAAGTATAACTGTTCTGTATGTGGAAGTATGACTCAACGCACATCTGCCACGGTTCTTCTTCAACAAGACAAGAATTTTTTTATACCGATTTTACTGACGTGATAAAAGAAAATTACAAATACTATAATTGCTCAAGGAAAGTAGAATTACACTCTAATACAAGAACACACGCCAGATGCTTTGTTGACTGAACCTGTAATGACGCATTATTTAGGACACTAAAATAAAAACAAACTGAGTTAATTACCTCATTTATATTGATGAAAATCATTCTAATCCTTACATTATATCTCAACCAGAACTCTCCAATATCACATCTCAGCAAGCACTGCCTAATAGCACATCTCAATAAACACTCTCTGCTACAACATCTCAGCACAGACTACCACGAGACCTCGACAGGCACTGACTACTACGAGATCTTAACAGGCACTGACTTCTACGAGCTCTCAACAAGCACTGTGGAGGCGGCTTAATAATACTCTTTGGCGCAATCTCTGGCGCAGTGGCTCAGTGTAGCCACCTTTCATATGCTCCTCCTCCACAGGCCAGAATTTGATGGTATTTTTGCCAGCATTGGTGGTGAAAATACCACCAGATTCGTCCAGAAAAATACAAACAAAAATAAAAGATAATATTAATACCTAAATATCACATAATTAGTTAAAATTTTGGCTTTGCACTGACCTTTCAATAACCTAATATATAAAATACAGTAGGCAATACAAATTCTTTTCATACATGTGGCTTTACATAATAGTGTACACAATACATAAAAAATCAGTTTATACAAATGTTCACATAAAATACTTTTAATTGTTCAAAAAAAACAAATAGTTGATAATTCCAGCCCAGCAATGGTCAACAGGTGCAAACACCAACAAGTGACATCATTTCAGCAGAAACAGTCCATCAGTTGCACCCAGCAATGTTGAGAGCAGGTGCAGACACCAACAAGTGACATCATTTCAGTAGAAGCAGTCCATCAGTTGCACCCAGCAATGTTGAGCAGGTGCAGACACCAACAAGTGACATCATTTCAGTAGAAGTAGTCCATCAGTTGCACCCAGCAATGTTGAGCAGGTGCAGACACCAACAAGTGACATCATTTCAGTAGAAGCAGTCCATCAGTTGCACCCAGCAATGTTGAGCAGGTGCAGACACCAACAAGTGACATCATTTCAGTAGAAGCAGTTCCATCTGCGGCACCCAGTAATGTTGAGCAGGTGCAGACACCAACAAGTGACATCATTTCAGTAGAAGCAGTCCATCAGTGGCACCCAGCAATGTTGAGTAGGTGCAGACACCGGCAAGTGACATCATTTCCATAGAAGTAGCTTCATCTATGCACCCAGTAATGTTGAGCAGGTGCAGACACCAACAAGTGACATCATTTCAGTAGAAGCAGTTCCATCTGTGGCACCCAGTAAAGTTGAAGAGGTACACACAGCAACAAGTCACATTAGTTCAGTAGAAGCAGTTCATCAGTTGCACCCAGTAATGTTGAGCAGGTGCAGACACCGACAAGTGACATCATTTCAGTAGAAGCAATCCATCAGTTGCACCCAGCAATGTTGAGCAGGTGCAGACATCGACAAATGACATCATTTCAGTAGAAGCAGTCCATCAGTTGCACCCAGCAATGTTGAGCAGGTGCAGACACCAACAAGTGACATCATTTCAGTAGAAGCAGTTCCATCTGTTGCACCCAGCAATGTTGGGCAGGTGCAGACACCGACAAGTGACATCATTTCTGTAGAAGCAGTCCATCAGTTGCACCCAGCAATGTTGAGCAGGTCCAAAGAGCGGTCCATGATATTCACTATCACTAATCACAATGTTCATCAGCAGAAATTAATCATTCCTAAGTGTCACCAATCATGTAGAAAAAGTACAAGTAACAGTCCATAATATTCACTATCACTGATCACACAGTTCATCAGCAGAAATTAATCATTCCTAAGTGTCACACATTATGTTGAAAAAGTGCAGGTAACAGTTCATAATATTTACCCTCACTAATCAGACAGTTCAGGCATGAACAATAGTTTGAATGCACATACAAATGCTTTTACACTAAACATACAAATCATAAAAAACACACAAATGATATCAGATAATTTTCATATTAACTATTACAAATACTCAAATATCAGTAAACCTATAATATTCATGGGTGTCAGTGCAAGCCACTACAAACAAATAAAATAATATTTACGAGTTAGGTGGGTAGGATTAGGAAAGGAAAACACACAAAACACACTCATTCATCTTTCATCCACATTAAGTACTACTGTGTAACTGAATAGTGTTAACTGTGTAAATGCAATTCTGTCGAAATCTGATGTTCATCATGTGTATCAAGTAGTAGTGGCAGCAATGTATAACAGTCAATAATAGTTAAGTCAACGTCATAGTCATCATGTCAAGACCAATGTTTGCCAAGCCAGATCAAATGTACTGTTGTTGAACAACTGTCAGTGAGCCAAGATATGCAAATACTTCCTCTCTTCAAAAAAAAGTATATACTGCTTAGTGATTTAACAAAGTGTGTGTATAGACTATCTTCCTTCTACTTTAGTGTTCTAGTCTGCTATCTTCATCCTCCTTGTTCCATAAGACCAACAAAAAAAATATGCATCTCACTTACTTTACCTCTTATCCACCAAAACTCCAATAATCATCAACTTCACACAATCTCAATAATACCTCAATAATACCTCTTCAATACGTCGATACATATAAACCTTATTGCCAATATATGCTCCTCACTTACTTTACCTCTTATCCACCAAAACTCCAATAATCATCAGCTTCACACAATGTCAATAATACCTCAATAATACCTCTTCAATGCGTCGATACATATAAACCTTATTACCAATATCATTTCACTTCCATAACAACTCTTTCCTCTAGTCAGTCTGCTCGAACAAGTACAGATAAAATCCTAATGCAAACTTCAGTTCATCATCCCATACAATCCGAAGACACATTGCCAACACACAACCTCTGTGTAATCCATCTGACCCAAATCTTCTGCTCATTATGAATTATAAACAAAGAACTGCATACATGACCTCTAACAGACTTAGTTCGAATAACTCTCAGTAATTAAGTACGATTACGGAGTGTGAATGATCATAATAATTCACAGTGTGTACACCACTTCAAGAATTATGGCAGAAGCAAACATGTAGAGTATATCTTGTGTCAAGTGTCACTTCCTATTTCAATTGCTCACGAAGAATGCAGTGTAATAATTGTTAATGGTCTAAACCTAGTAATGGTACGTCATGTCGTTAGCTTCCTTCCTATTAGCATAAAGTTATACAGTTTCCATAAAACCTCCAGCTCATGTGACTTCTATGAAGTTTCTTGTACTAATGTCGTTCGTCGAATTATAGCAGTTCATTTTCTTATCTTAAAAATATAAGGCACTGAGCGTAAGCAAAACAAGCAATAGCGAGTAAATATACCAGTAGAGAACAGAATGTCAACAAGTGGATGCAGCACAATCCTTACAACGAGGCTCTGCCAAGCGAACAAACTATAATTAACACCATACTGTAACCTAAACTCTATGTTCGTACACTGTACATCAGCATTGCTATATACCAAATTAAAGAGTAGTTATGACAACAACAGATATGTATAAATATGCAATCCATACGTAAAGCAGTAAACATGTCATTAGCATCATATCAGCATAAGCAAATAAATGTTCATATGTCATCTTAATAAGTAAACATGAAGGCGCAAGCAGATAAATCACAAAGTATAGCTTACATACCTAAACACATCAGCACAATAAATCAGGTTACAATTATAATTTAAATAAAGAAGCACAGCAGGCACACAATTAAAAAAAAATATGACATCAGTGAAAAAGCATAGCAGCCAAGCGATGCATAATATATACAAATAACAATCCTGTTCATTAATAAAACATTGACAAAAATCAGAAAATGTACGCAAGCACGTCGCTTCACACGTAAATTCATAGAACATGAAATTAGCACAAAGCATGAATCACGTAATCGCGAGCAGCAAATTACGTCTAAAGTACGTACCTAAGTGGAAATATGTTACCTGAAAAATAAACTCAATTAATAGTTACCTTTTTAGTTTATTAGTTTCTTCTTGGAAATTGCATTCTTCCTGAAAATTTCTCGATAGTAAGAGAATTTACCTGAAGTTCTTAAATATTTTATAGAACCGTATCCTGAAAAATACTGAATGTTAATAACATAATTCATCAAGTCACTATAGCTTTATACTGAATTTAATCGGAGAAATTAAACTGTGTATTTGTTTACGGCTGTCAGTGCATTCGCACTGAGCGCTCGATCAGCTGTAGGCGCGTGACGTAGGAAGCAATTGTTCGCGGTCAACGACTGCCTTGTGCGGCGCGCAGACTTCACTGTTGCTTTGAGCATGTGCCGCCGCCAAAACACAGCGCGGTATCCTTGTACTCTCTGCATGTTTACATGTAGCTGTTAGTTTCTCACAAGTATGTCATTCCACAAAAATTTTGACGTTTGATATATGATGTATTCCCTTAGAGCGTCGTGATTTAAGAGTTTCTACTTCGACAGTGTTATCATGAATAATTTTGCGAATTCTATATGGACCGTTATAAAGCAGAAAAAATTTGCGACACAAGCCTTTTCCTTTGTGAGACAAACGGTGGGACTTAATTAACACCTTCTGACCAACTGACAAGATTTTTGAACGACCAGGACGTTTAGCTGATCTCTCTCTTCTAGCAGCCGCAGATGCAATATTTCGTAGAGCCAGGTTGACAACTTCAGAATGCCGCAGTTTCCGAGTAGGTGGAAAAGGAACGATTTCAGATATGCGATTTGTCGGTGCTTTATTTTTTAATACCAGTATAGGCGGTAAAGAAGTTGAATCATTAGAGAGTTCATTCAGAATGTTTTGAAAAATATGAAGATACTGATCCCACGTTCTGTGATTCTGATGACAATAAAGTCGACACAATTTATTGATTTCCTTCATCCATCTCTCTGAAGCGTTAGATTGAGGGTGAAAAAGTGAAATGAAGATTGGTTTAATTTTACGACGCTGTAGAGTACGAAGCCAAATTTTAGAACGAAACTGTGATCCATTATCTGATATAACCTTATCAACATGACCAACTTCTTTAAGAAAATGTTTGATGAAAGCGTTAGATACTGAACGAGCTGTTGCTTTGGGTAACGGTGTAAAACACACATATTTTGACGTCAACTCCACTGCTACGAAAATGTACGCAAAACCATTAATAGAACGAACCACTGGACCGAACAAATCGACTGCAGCCATCTCCTTTAATTTCGCTGGAATGATAGGAAACAACGGTGCTCTGTGAGAAACTGTTGGCGGCTTAGCCTTTTGACATAATTTGCATTTGGCCAGAACAGATCGAATACGTTTTTCCATATTACTGAAGTAGCAATTTTCTCGTAATTTATGAAAACATTTTCTGGGACCAAAGTGTGCATAACTGAAATGCGTATACCAAATCAGCTTATTAACCCACTCATCAGGAATACAAACTAACCAAACAGAGTTGTCGACCGATTTTCGTTTCAAAAGAATGTCATTGCGAACTAAATAATGCTGTCTAATCGCTACACTTTCCTTTCTCCTCCACTTCTCCTTAATGTCCTTCCAGATTGGATCCTTATTTTGCTCCTTAGCGATGTCCTGGAGCGAAGACGAAATAAAGTTCTCAAACGCAACACCTTGAATATACATCAAACAATAATTGTTTTCTATGCAGTCCTCTTCAGCACATTGTTTCAAACCCATAGGTGCACGTGATAAAGCATCGGCAACAATATTTGAAGAACCCTGTATGTAAACAATACTAAAATCAAATTCCTGTAGGTACAACGCCCATCGTGACAATCTGCCATGAGTTAATTTTGTGGACATAAGAAATTCCATAGCTCGATGATCGGTGTAAACCTTAGTATGTCTGCCAAACAAAAATGTGCGAAACTTTGTAAAAGCCCAAACAACAGCCAAAGCTTCAAGTTCCGTAATCGAATAATTCTTTTCTGATTTAGAGAGAACACGACTTCCAAATGCAATAGTCTTCTATACTACAACGCCGTTTTCTTCGATCTCTTGAAATAAATGTGCACCTAGGCCTTTGTATGATGAGTCCGTCGCCAAACAAAAATCTTTAGATAAATCCGGATGTGAAAGAAGTGGAGCAGCAACTAAAGCACCACGAAGCTGTTCAAATTCTGACTGAGCTTCCTCATCCCAACACCAATTAGATTTCTTTCCAGATAGTTCACATAAACGAGGTGTGGCCAAATCGTCCAATCTAACAAAGCGTCGAAGAAAATTACAGACACCAAGGAAACTACGAACATCACGTTTTGTGGTAGGAACAGCATAATTACGAATAGCGTCTAATTTTTCTGGATCAGGAAGAATACCTTCTGTAGAAATAATGTGACCGAGAAATTTCACCTGAGAACGACCAAATTCAGATTTTTCTAAGTTCACTGTAATGCCAACTCTTGCAAAGATACGTAACAATGAGTCCAAAATTTTGTTGTGCTCACTCCAAGAATATTTAGCAATAAGAATGTCGTCAACATATGAAGTAATATTGTCACGAAGATAAACAGGTAAAATTTCATTTAAGCTACGAATGAATGCTGCTGAAGATATAGTAAGTCCAAACGGTAATTTCCGAAACTGGTAACAGTTACCAAAGGCTAAGAAGGCAGTGTATTTTCTACAATCAGGGTGGAGTTCTATTTGCCAAAAACTTGCGCGCATATCAGTCGTGGATAAAACTTTAATTCCATGGAAATGTTGAAGAAGTTCATCTAAATTTTGTGGACGGTCAGTTTCAGGAATGATGATATTATTTATCTGTCTGGAATCCAGAACCAAACGAATTGACCCATCCTTTTTAAGAACAACGTGTAATGGGCTAGTATAAGGACTGACTGCAGGCTCAATAATGCCCTGATCTAACATGTACTGAAGTTCATTCTTAACCTTGTCTCTGTAAGCCAAAGGAATAGCGTACGTTTTCCCGCGAAATGGTGTGTGTTCTTTTACTATAAATAAATATTGTAAGCCTTGTATAGTTCCTGTGTGATGACTAAATACTGTAGCATGTGAAGTCAAAATGTGGTGCAGCTCTTCTCTTGCAACGTCATCTGGCACTTCAGCTTTCTTAACCTTTTCATTAATTAATTCTTCGCTATTAATTATCTCATCCATCGCGTCTCTGTATCTATCGTCATTGTCATGAATAAACACACTGTCGTCATAATGCTCAACGAAAACATCAGAAGTAAGAAACCTTAAACATTTTGTATCTGGTTCAGATCTTGTTAAACACTCGAAAAATTTCAAACATTTCGGCATTCCGGCAACAGTCAATTTCACACTTCCTTCTTTGAAGTTCAAAATTGCCTTATGTGCGTTAAGAAACTTCATACCTAGTATAATTTGGGTACTAAGTAATGGAACAATAATAAAATTAGCAGAAAATTCGTATCCTTGACAAATGAAATTTAAGTTAGTCTGTTGTTTAACTTCCACACTTTTTCCAGAGATAGCGCCTCGAATTGTAGTTTTAGAAATAGGTAACACAGGACAAGCAATAGTTCTTTCACATATACGAAAAACTGATTCACTAATGACATTCAATGGGCTCCCAGAATCTAAAACTGCAGTGAACTTATTCTTACCCACATATACTTCAATAACAGGATGTAAAAATGCGTCTACATTATTTTCCTTTTCGTCTAACAAAATGTCTCTCATGTCTTCCAGGCGTACGTAGTGTAATGTCGTAGTGTCATTACTTTCTGAACCGTCTATATTGCTGCCAGAAGCCGAAGCTGCAAGTCATTTTCGATTGTTTGCGTCACGTCTTTGATTATTCGCGTCATTTCGCGGATCAATTTCTACTATTTGCACTTGTCTCTCTGAAGTTCTGTCACGTGGAGGATGGCAATTAGGCCCCTCCTGTCTGTTAGATGCAAATTCTTGGTTGTGTCTGTTATTAAAATTTCTGTTTTCCTGTCTGTCTGCATAACTACTTCTTGTGTAATTTCTACTGTCACTTCTGAAATTATTGTTGTATCTACTACCCTGTTTATTTCTGTAGTAAGAGTTTCTATTACTGTTTGAATAACTTCTGTCTTGATGATACCGATTACTGTTTCCGTATGATTGATCATTCCGGTACGAATTACCGTTATTATAATTGTCTGTGTAATTTCTGTTAGAACGTCTGTTATTGTCATAAGGCTGGTATCTATTGTCCTGTCTGTTACGCCTGTCATTCTCAAAATTACCCATATAACGCCCGTTCCAATCACTATCTCTTTTCTCTGAAAATCTATTGTAATTACTGTTACTGAAAAAGTTACAAGAAGTCCCGTCGTCGTTGTCATACTCAAGTTCTTGCAACAAAGTCTTAAAAGTCTCAATGTCGTCTTTACATCTTCCGGCCAAAGCAATTTGTCTTATGGATTGTGGCAGCTTAGTTAAACAAATGCGAATTAATTCAGTCGGGCTATAAGGGTTGGAAAGGAACTGATTCTTTCGAATCATGTCTTCAAAATATTCTGCTGGCGTGCGGAACTCAGACTGTTTAAAATTACGCTGCATAATCAGACTATGTTTGACTCTGTCTTGTGTGTTTTCGGACCAATATGCCGATAGAAATGCATGATAAAAATCATTCAGATTATTACAATCTCTAATGAGTGCGCGCATCCGCGTCGCCGGTTCGTTTTCTAAATATCCACACATAAATTCCAGTTTGTGACTTAGTGGCCAATTTGGTGGAAGTGCGTACATAAATTGATCTAACCATGCACATGGATGTATGTCATTCTTAGAATTGCGGACGATCTTAAATTTCCGGACAGTCAAAAAGTGTTTATAGTCAAAGTTTTCGCCTCGTGGCGACAAAGACCTACCGCGTCTGTCCCAGTCCGAATGTCGATTATTGTAAAGTTCGCGCGCCTAGCGCTCTCTTGTTGCATCCCGTAAATGAAACAAATTATTTTCTTCAAACCCTTCTGGTATCTGTGATTCTAAATTTCCTTTGCCGTCTTTTCCTACGATTTCGCCTTCAATTTGTTTGACTTGCTTTCTTAATACCTCAAATTCCCTTTTCACGCGTTCATTAAATTTTCCCTGATTTTCAACATGCTTATTTATGTTCTGATACGCTTCGGTTTCTGAAAATGGTTATGGAGCTGTATCATCCGAATCTCTGTCCCCATGTAAACTAAGATTTGTCAATTTATCTGAAATCTCCTCAACTCTTTCCGATAAGTCACCTAATTGTTATTTCTGTTTATTTACGTCTTCCGTAAGTGTCGTGACTCTAGTTTCAGTGTTGACACATTTGGTAGTTAGCTGTTCATATTGTTGTGTTAGGTTATTTATTCTGTCATTTGGTACGGATTCCTCGATTCTCTCAAATATTTCTTTCTTATCGTGTGCACGTTGTAAATTTAACTCTGAAAATTTTTGTACTATCACGCGATCTCTTTCTTCCTGTTCTTTATCCTGTTCCCTTTGTCTAATCACTACTGCAATTAATCTATTATTGTGAGAATTCAAAATCGGTTGTACTTCTTCTCTGATTTCTTTCTTTAACTCATCTTTCATATTTTTGAAACATGTCCCCATTCGTGAGTCTAACCGTGTTTCCATTGTTTCCATCTCTGTTTCTAAACGTGTTGCCACTGTTTTTAATTCAGATCCTAACCGTGTTTCCATTATCCCCATATCATTTTTTAATTCAGATCCCAAAGTTCCCATCTCTGTTTTAATTGTTCCTATTTGTGATCTCATTGTTCCCATCTCAGTTTTAATTGTTCCTATTTGTGAGTCTAACCGTGTTTCCATACGTGCTCCCAAATTTAATATAGCACTCATCAGCTGCTCCATATTAAATTGTTCAGAATTCTTTTCGCCCCTAACATTTCCCGCAATACCAGTTTCCTTCGTCATCTGTAAAGCTATCTGTGTTCGATACTATTCCAGAATCTTCTATCGTTAATCTCGTATTCTGTGAATTTTCTGATTGAGAAAAATTTTGAAATGGTTCCGGACTATTTTCCCGACTTATTACATTGTTTTCAACTCCATTATTCATCATACTGTTGTCCTGTGTTGGCGAGTTCGCCATGTCAACAATTTCGTTATTCTCACTATTCATCATTTTCGCCTTTTTCATTGATCGCGTAATCATTTACAAAACATAAAAAAAAATTCGTCACTGTACGAAAATTACACACAATGACTCTTTATCTCCAACAATACCATTTACATGGAATGTTTCCCTCAAACACGATTAATCGAACAATTGAAATAATTGCACTAAATTGTCAAACCCGTAGACAAGACACCACAAATTAAATTTTGAAAAATACCATTAGAAGAATGCCAATTACCAAATCTACACATGCAATATAAACTACAAATTACTACAACAATACTACTGTCTACTATTTTTACAATCAGAAGATTCCAGGTTCGAATCCTGGCAGGGTCGCCACGTGCATGGGGGCTTAATTAAATATGATTGAAAATACTTTTTGGTTTTTAGTAGCTGTTATGTCCGATTACGCTGTGTCTCGTAAACGGTTGGCCCTCACTAGTATTATTACGCTATCTGACTGCAAAGAACAACAACAAAGAATGAGATGAAAATTTTCGTTAACACAGTTAATTAATTAAGTCCCCAGCAACTATGAAACCTACGAAACCTAAGCATAAGTATAACTGTTCTGTATGTGGAAGTATGACTCAACGCACATCTGGCACGGTTCTTCTTCAACAAGACAAGAATTTTTTTATATCAATTTTACTGACGTGATAAAAGAAAATTACAAAATACTATAATTGCTCAAGGAAAGTAGAATTACACTCTAATACAAGAACACACGCCAGATGCTTTGTTGACTGAACCTGTAATGACGCATTATTTAGGACACTAAAATAAAAACAAACTGAGTTAATTACCTCATTTATATTGATGAAAATCATTCTAATCCTTACATTATATCTCAACCAGAACTCTCCAATATCACATCTCAGCAAGCACTGCCTAATAGCACATCTCAACAAACACTCTCTGCTACAACATCTCAGCACAGACTACCACGAGACCTCGACAGGCACTGACTACTACGAGTTCTTAACAGGCACTGACTTCTACGAGCTCTCAACAAGCACTGTGGAGGCGGCTTAATAATACTCTTTGGCGCAATCTCTGGCGCAGTGGCTCAGTGTAGCCACCTTTCAACGTATTGAAAAAGAGTATATAAAATCCCGGGCGTATTCCCAAGTGCAACGTGGTGTCAAAATTTCAGATCGATCGGTCAAGAACTTCCCGTATTTGCTATTAATAACAAACGAATAAGAAATGTAAATGTTCCTAGTCGTGTCTTAATTATGCCAACAGATATGCCATTCGATTTCAAACGCTAGCAGTTGCCGGCGCGTCTCGCGTTTGCAATGACCATCAACAAGAAGTAGGTGCAACCACTACAAGTGCGTGGATTCTCGCTCACGCACCAGATGGAAAAACCAAAAGTATTATGTACGTACTCAAAAGCACCTCAATCATCAGATTACAAAATGAAACACTTTTTTTTCTTTCCGTGTCATTGCAACTCATGCCGGGTATAACTAGTTAATAGTAATAATAATAATAATAATAATTAATACATGAGAAAATATGAAGGGCTTATTTCAATAGTATATATACTTGATTTATTTCTGGTATCTCAACTGCAGATTTTTCAGCGCTCATCTAACTTTAGGACTCTGTATCTCAGAATGAACAAAAATGGACTTGTACCACTGTTGAAATAAGCCCTTCATATATGTGGCAAAATTAGTCCTAAACGTGAAGTTAATATGAAATGAGATTTTTTATGAAACATAAGTACTGAAAGATGCTTTAGAAATGATGAGCAAAGCAGACAAAGTAATGCTGCGTGATGGCACAGGTGATACGGCGTCTTGGCGTCTGTCACGTTTAAATATCAAGAGGGAATACACTGAGTAGCAGTGTGTGGCATAGAAGTAATGGGTTATTAGCGGCAGATGTCGCTGGCGAGCAAACACACTCTGAGAACGCTACCAGCAATGCCCTCGCAACAAACGCATTCATATTAATACGTAAAATAATCATGTATGTGTTTCATTTTTTCATTAGATTTGTTAGGAAATTAATTTAAGATTTTTATAGACAAAATAGTACCGATCCTGTATGCTGACACTGAAGAATGGAGACTGGCAGTTATTTAACGAAGGACGAATCGGGAAAATCTGGAAGTCATCCCATGTAAGACCGCAGCACAGTCAACGGAATCACAGATTTCTGTTGCTGACGTGTAACGCTTGTGTCTGTTTCCCGTAGCTAAGTGAGTGGAAATGGATTCCTCGTCTCCAAGTCCGTGTCATGTGTGTATAAAGTTTTTTTTTTTTTTTTTTGTAGCAATTTACTCTAATAAGTGGACGTCTGTATGACGCATAAAAGTATTAATGAGTGGAGAGGACGACAAAATGCCGATATGAAATGTAAGTTGTAATAAGTGTCTAAGGACATCTGAATGATACAACTGTTTTTTTGTTTACAAAGGCGGTGACAATGCGCCAATAGGAGACGTGTGTATTTACTTTATTAAGCGGACGTCTGCTTGACACAGAAAAGTGTCAAGATGTGCAGACGACGGCAGTGCACCGACAGGACATGTAAGTGGTAATAAGGGTATAAAGACATCTGGATGACACAGGTGTTTTTGTTTATAAGAGCTCCAAGAATGGCAATGCGCCTATAGGAGAATAATTCTTATAAAATTTCTTTTTTAATGAGTTTTAGATGATATGTAATGAACTTCTCTACAGAAGAATGGAAAAAGCAGTAGAAGCCGAACTCGGGGAAGATCAATTTGGATTCCGGAGAAACGTACGAACATGCGAGGCAATACTGACCCTGCGACTTATCTTAGAAGATAGGTTAAAGGGAGGCAAACCCACGTTTATAGCATTTGTATATCTATAAAAGATTTTGACAACGTCGACTGGAACACAATCTTTGAAATTCCGGACAGGAGCGAAACGCTATTTACAACTTGTACATAAATCAGATGGCATCTATAAGAGGCGAGGGGCATGAAAGGGGAGCAGTGGCTGAGAAGGGAGTGAGACAGGGTTGTAGCGTATCGCCGACGTTATTCAATCTGTCCATTGAGCAAACAGCAAAGGAAACAAAAAATAATTTGGAACTGATGTGTCCCAATCGGTTTTGCGTGACCACTATCAATTCCAGTGACATCGCTGGTAGACGATTTGTAGACACATGTGCTGTGGCGGAGATTTTTCTTAAGCAGCGCTCTACAGAGAGAGGAAAAAGAAGGAAGATTGGGCTTAACATCCCGTCGACGTCGAGGCCATTGGTGATGGAGCAGAATCTCGGATTGTGTCAAGGATGGCGGAAGGAAATCGGCCGTGCCCACTCAAATGAACCATCCCAGCACTTGCTTGAAGCGATTTAAGGAAATCATGGAGAACCTAAATCTCGATGGCTGGATGCGGGTTTGAATTGTGCTCCCGAATGAGAGCACAGTGTGTTAACCACCGCGCCACCTCGCTCGGTTGGGAGAGCGGAGAGGTTGCCGAACGAGATGCGAGCTGACGCGGCACACGGCGGTACCGCAGTGGTTCTGTAGCAGTCTGGAGTAGGACTGTTGATAACAATATCGATATTCTTTCCAAGAAATATCTATACACTTCGGCTACAATTTTTCGCCGATATATCGGTTTAAGAACGGAAATATCGAGTAACGATATTTTTGTTTTACACTACTGGCCATTAAAATTGCTACACCAAGAAGAAATGCAGATGATAAACGGGTGTTCATTGGACAAATATATTATACTAGAACTGACATGTGATTACATTTTCACGCAATTTGGGTGCATAGATCCTGAGAAATAAGTACCCAGAACAACCACCTCTGGCCGTAATAACGGCCTTGATACGCCTGGGCACTGAGTCAAACAGAGCTTGCATGGCGTGTACAGGTACAACCGCCCATGCAGCTTCAACACGATACCACACTTCATCAATAGTAGTGACTGCCGTATTGTGACGAGCCAGTTGCTCGGCCACCATTGACCAGACGTTTCCAATCGGCGAGAGATCTGGAGAATGTGCTGGCCAGGGCAGCAGACGAACATTTTCTGTATACAGAAAGGCCCGTACAGGACATGCGGTCGTGCATTATCCTGCTGAAATGTAGGGTTTCGCAGGGATCAAATGAAGGGTAGAGTCACGCGTCGTAACACATCCGAAATGTAACGTCCACTGTTCAAAGTGCCGTTAATGCGAACAAGAGGTGACCGAGACCAGTAACCAATGGCACCCCCATACCATCACGCCGGGTGATACGCCAGTATGGCGATAACGAATACACGTTTCCAATGTGCGTTCACCGCGATGTCGCCAAACACGGATGCGACAATCATGATGCTGTAAACAGAACCTGGATTCATCAGAAAAATGACGTTTTGCCATTCGTGCACCCAGGTTCCTCGTTGAGTACACCATCGCAGGCGCTCATGTCTGTGATGCAGCGTCAAGGGTAACCGCAGCCATGGTCTCCGAGCTGATAGTCCATGCCGCTGCAAACGTCGTCGAACTGTTCGTGCAGATGGTTGTTGTCTTGCAAACGTCCCCATCTGTTGACTCAGGGATCGAGACGTGGCTGCACGATCCGTTACAGCCATGCGGATAAGATGCCTGTCATCTCGACTGCTAGTGATACGAGGCCGTTGGGATCCAGCACGGCGTTCCGTATTACCCTCCTGAACCCACCGATTCCATATTCTGCTAACAGTCATTGGATCTCGACAACGCGAGCAGCAATGTCTCGATACGATAAACCGCAATCGCGATAAGCTACAATCCGACCTTTATCAAAGTCGGAATCGTGATGGTACGCATTTCTCCTTCCTACAAGAGGCATCACAACAACGTTTCATCAGGCAACGCCGGTCAACTGCTGTTTATGTATGAGAAATCGGTTGGAAACGTTCCTCGTGTCAGCACGTTGTAGGTGTCGCCACCGGCGCCAATCTTGTGTGAATGCTCTGAAAAGCTAATAATTTGCATACCACAGAATGTTCTTCCTGTCGGTTATATTTCGCGTCTGTAGCACGTCATCTTGGTGGTGTAACAATTTTAATAGCCAGTAGTGTATATTACATTCTTTCACAATTATCGGAAAATATTTGAAGTTATTCTTTTGAAATTGTAGTAGAACATAATTTTACCTTCACTGCGTGAAGGAGTCTCACTACTTTTTGAACTTTCATCACGTCCAATCGTTCTCTTTCACTGTGTGAAGTAAGTATATGGGGCACAAATGAAGAACTCCTATTGCCCTGGCGGGTGGTGATGTGAATGGAATAACAATTTTTAACGCAACTAGTGTGCTATTTCTCCACACCGACAGTTTTTGAAAATGATGCACAAAAATCTAAATGACAAGGTTGGTTGATGCCGTGGGCGGAGACGTGAGAGGGGAAAATGCTGACGTAGTCGGCGCTCGTCGCTACGAACAGAAACTGCAACGTTTAATTTCACCGCGCAGCTTTGACACTACAACTTCTATGTCGCTGGCGTTGGCAGAAATCGAAAACACAGGAAAGTCGACACGAAGTATTCCGAACAAATCCGATACGTGACGAAACCGAACGATGGACCCATCAGACAACTCATATTGTGCCACCCAATATGCAGTTACCATGCGTGTGCGTAATGACGCATTTTCTGGCTCCAGTTCTGTAATGGCGGTACCCGAATTTTTCGGGATTAAGATTTCTATAAATATTTTTTTTCTGCTTTGTATTTCTTTAATGTTATTGGAACTATTTATCAATGATCACAAATTTATCGTATCGTTTTCCTTTCATTTCTCGCTCTGTCTAACGGTCATAGGCAAACTGCTAGCTTGTTGATGTACAGAAATCTAACGATAAATCAATAATTAAATATATAGCTCTAAAACCGCCAGTATATTTACAACGTGCAGCCGATATTTTTATGGACAGATACGTCGATATTTATTCCTGTGTTATATCGTTATCCGGCAAATTTTTTCATCTACATCTACATCTATACCTCGCAAGCCACCTGACGGTGTGTGGCGGAGGGTACTTTTGAGTACCTCTATCGGTTCTCCCTTCTATTCCAGTCTCGTATTGTTCGTCGAAAGAAAGATTGTCGTTCCCCTTCTGGGCGGGCTCTAATCTCTGATTTTATCCTCGTGGCCTCTGCGCGAGGTATACGTAGGAGGGAGCAATATACAGCTTGACTCCATGGTGAAGGTATGTTCTCGAAACTTTAACAAAAGCCCGTACCGAGCTACTGAGCGTCTCTCCTGCAGAGTCTTCCACTGGAGTTTATCTGTCATCTCCGTGATGCTTTCCCGATTACTAAATAATCCTGTAACGAAGCGCGCTGCTCTCCGTTGGATCTTCTCTATCTGTTCTATCAACACTATCTGGTACGGATCCCACACAGGTGAGCAGTATTCAAGCAGTGAGCGAACAAGTGTACTGTAACCTACTTCCGATGTTTTCGGACTGCATTTCCTTAGGATTCTTCCAATGAATCTCAGTCTGGCGTCTGTTTTACCGACGATTAATTTTATATCGTCATTCCATTTTAGATCACTCCTAATGCCTACTTTCAGATAATTTATAGAATTAACTGCTTCCAGTTGCTGACCTGCTGTATTGTAGCTAAATGATTCAGGATCTTTCTTTCTGTGTATTCGCAGCACATTACACTTGTCTACATTGAGATACAGTTGCCATTCCCTGCACCATGCGTCAATTCGTTGCAGATCCTCCTGGATTTCAGTACATTTTCCATTGTTAGAACCTCTCGATATACAACAGCATCATCCGCAAAAAGCCTCAGTGAACTTCGATGTTATCCATAAGGTCATTTATATATATTGTGAATAGCAACGGCCCTATGACACTCCCCTACGGCACACCTGATATCCCTCTTACTTCGGAAGACTTCTCTCCATTGAGAATGACATGCTGCGTTCTGTTATCTAGGAACTCTTCAAGCTAATCACACAATTGGTCTGATAGTCCATATGCTCTTACTTTGTTCATTAAACGACTGTGGGGAACTGTATGGAACGCCTTGTGTAAGTCAAGAAACACGGCATCTACCTGGGAACCCGTGTCTATGGCCCTCTGAGTCTCGTGGACGAATGGCGCGAGCTGGGTTTCACACGAATGTCATTTTCGAAACCTATGCTGATTCCTATAGAGTAGATTTCTAGCCTCTAGAAAAGTCATTATACTGAAACATAATATGTGTTGCAAAATTCTACAACTGATCGACGTTAGAGATATAGGTCTATAATTCTGCACATCTGTTCGACGTCCCTTCTTGAAAACGGGGATGACCTGTGCCCTTTTCTATTATTCTGGAACGCTACGGTCTTCTGGAGACCTACGGTACACCGCTGCAAGATGGGAGGAGGGGGGCAAGTTCCTTCGCGTACTCTGTGTAAAATCGAACTTGTGTCCCATCAGGTCCAGCGGCCTTTCCTCTTTTGGGCCTTTCCTCATACATCTTGTAGCTATATATATCTCGAATTCCCGATATTTTTAAAAATATCAACAGTTGTAGCCTTGAATGAGCGCGACACGCGGCCAGTAAGTGAACATTCCGCGCCTGATACGACGCCTTGTTTTGGTGAGATGGCGTGTGCGGACGTCCTTGTGAAGTGCGGGCCGGTCTGTAGCAGCTCTGGACGACAATTAATACGGCGAGCTGGAACGCTGAACCGTGGGGCACTGTGCTGGGGTTGCGGCTCGTTATAAACGCTATACAGTGCCTTCGCTGAAGCCTTTGAAAATTTCGAATTTGTGTCCTTCTGGACATTCCAAGGTTCTAACAGACAGTTTTAATCTCACCTTGCAGTTTTGGAATTCAGAAAGAAGCTGTTTTGGCAGCGTGCACATATTTAGCCGCCAAGTTTGAATTTGTAAAAATGGTTATAAGACTGTTCTTATTGCGCGTGCTATTGTCCACTGGGCACGTAGCAGCCGATAAATAAGTGCACGTATAGAATTGTATGTTCAGTTAACTAATTTCGCTTGTCTCTTTGTTGTGAAAGCTTGGTTATGTATTCTGAGCACTGGTTCCCGCCCTAGCAAGGGGTTGTTTGTAATTGCAAGCGGCCTGGGGCGGGTTTGACCACTCTTGTGCAGACGACGGAATGACGGATTCTCTCGCTGCAGTTCTGTAATGGTGGTACCCGAATTTTTCGGGATTAAAATTTCTAGAAAGATGTTTTTTCTGCCTTGTATTTCTTTAATGTTATTGGAACTACTTATCAATGAGCACAAATTTTGATTAATGCCTGTTTATAATTCTTAGATTACTATTTATGTGTTTTTTAAACTCTAATGTAAGGTATTACTTGAAAGATAATTTATGATTCCCTCACAAGCTACTTGGAGGATGTTTGTTGACGACAAAAATATTGGGTCAATGGCTTGAATTTCTGGAAATAATTTCATACTACGGACAGAGGTCCCATGAAACTTGTTTAATGTTATGATGTTTCATGTAGTTTCATGTCCAAGCAGTTAAATGAAACTGTCCTTTTTTATTAAGAAAAGAGGAAAGGTAGCCGTAGGCTAACAGTTTTCCTTGATTACTTTAGTACCTTTTACATTACTGGTACTATTACTGTGATTTGGTACATTGTTTCCTTTAAATGAATGTTTTTATTGACCTGAAGTTTTACTAATGTGTGTTTTAAGTACCAGGAATGAAAGCTTTATTGTAATAAAGGTTGCTGTTAATGAATCTAATAAAATGGTTCAAATGGCTCTTAGCACTATGGGACTTCACTGCTGTGGTCATCAGTCCCTTAGAACTTAGAACTACTTAAACCTAACTAACCTAAGGTCATCACACACATCCATGCCCGAGGCAGGATTCGAACCTGCGACCGTAGCGGTCACACGGCTCCAGACTGTGGCGCCTAGAACCGCACGGCCACTCCGACCGGTTGAATCTAATATCTCGAGAGAAGTTTCAGCGTCATTCACAAAAGGATCCCCGTTTCCTGACCAACCTCCTCAAGTGGTTTAAAGGTTTCAACGGAGTGTCCATTTCAGGAATAGGAATTTAAGTTCAGAGAGGAGAAATAAAAACTTTGAGGTCTGCTGATGACATTGTAATTCTGTCCGAGACTGCAAAGGACATGGTCGATCAGTTGAACGGAATGGCCAGTGTCTTGAATGAAGGATATAGGATGAACATTAACAAAGGAAAAGCAGTGATAATAAAATGTTGTCGAATTAAATCAGGTGATGCTGAGGGAATTAGATTAGGAAACGGGACACTTAAAGTAATAGATGAGTTTCAATATATCGGCAGCAAAATAACTGATGATGACCAAAGTAGAAAGAATAGAAAATGTAGACTAGCAATGGCAAAAAAAGCGTTTCTGGATAACAGAAATTAGTTAGCCGGCCGCGGTGGCCGAGCGGTTCTAGGAGCTTCAGTCCGGAACCTCGCTGCTGCTACGGTCGCAGGTTCGAATCCTGCCTTGGGCATGGATGTGTGTGATGTCCTTAGGTTAGTTAGGTTTAAGAAGTTCTAAGTTCTATGGGACTGATGACCTTAGATGTTAAGTTCAAAAACGGCTCTGAGCACTATGGGACTTAACTTCTGAGGTCATCAGTCCCCTAGAACTTAGAACTACTTAAACCTAACCAACCTAAGGACATCACACTCATCCATGCCCAAGGCAGGATTCGAACCTGCGACCGTAGCGGTCGCGCGGTTCCAGACTGTAGCGCCTGGAACCGCTCGGCCACTCCGGCCGGCAGACGTTAAGTCAGAGCCATTTGAACCATTTTCTCTTATTACAAGAGCGTTAGTATAAAAATTAGTATTAATATAAAAATTAGTATTAGTATTAGTATAAAAATTACTCATTAATGGTAAACATAGCACTACTGAAAATTTCCTAATAATATTGTAATGAACATAAATAAACAGATTTGTATTTCAAGAGTTATTATTCAGATATCAGATTAGTGGGAAAGTGCGGTTATTGAGAGATAAGATTACTCATTACCAAATTAAGCATTGTCTTCGAGAACTTCCCAATTTGTGGAAATCTCAGAAGGAAGCGGTACGTGTGATACTTCTGGCTTTAGCGGGTATCAAATCTAGCTTCAAGATTCTTTCCTTAGAGCAGTAGAGACTGCAGCATTTGCATGGGGGCTTAATTAAATATATATGATTGAAAATGTTTTTTTGTTTTTAGTATGTCCGATTACGCAGTGTCTCGTAAACGGTTGGCCCTGACTAGTATTATTACGCTATCTGACTGCAAAGAACAATGTAAGAAAATTTTCGTAAACACAGTTAATTAATTAAGTCCCCAGCAACTATAAAACCTACAAAATCCAAGCACAAATGTAACTGTTCTGTATGTGGGAGTGTGACTCAACGTCCACATCTGGCACGGTTCTTTTCCAACAAGACAAGAATTTTTAAATATCAACTATGCTGACGTGACAAAAGAAATTTAGAAAAACTATAATTACGCAAGAAAACCAGAATTCACTCTAATGCAAGAACACAAGCCAGATGCTTTGTTGACTGAACCTGTAGTGACGCATTATTTCAAACACACAATTAATAAAAGAACATTGTAATTTTTACCTTCATATATATTGACGAAATGTACTCATTACAATAACATCTGCTATCTCTCCCATCAAATAACTGCATAAAACATGGAACAACACTCTTTACTACCACATCTCACTCCGACTTCACGACAAGCAGTGCCCACTAGCACATCTCGGTACGACTGACTACAACGAGCTCTCAACAAGCACTGTCCTCTCCGATCTCCTAACAAGCACTGACTGCTACGATCACATAACTAGCACTGACTGCTACGATCACATAACTAGCACTGACTGCCATGAGCTCTTAACACGCACTGTGGAGGCGGCTCAATAGTACTCTTTGGCGCACTCTCTGGCGCAGTGGCACAGTGTAGCCACCTTTCATATGCCCCTCCTCCACAGGCCAGAATTTGATGGTATTTTTGCCAGCATTGGTGGTGAAAATACCACCAAATTTGTCCACAAAAATACAGACAAAAATAAAAGATAATATTAATACCTAAATATCACATAATTAGTTAAAAATTTTGGCTTTGCACTGACCTTTTACTAACCTAATATATGAAATGCAGTAAGCAATACAACTTCTTTTCATACATGTGACCTTACATAATAGTTTACACAATATACAAAAAATCAGTTTATACAAATGTTCACATAAAATGCTTTCAATGATTAGTTTATACAAAAAAAAGATACTAACAGGTGACATCTTTTCAGTAGAAGCAGTCCATCAGTTGCACCCAGTAATGTTGAGAGCAGGTGCAGACACCAACAAGTGACACCATTTCAGTAGAAGCAGTCCATCAGTTGCACCCAGCAATGTTGAGAGCAGGTGCAGACACCAACAAGTGATATCATTTCAGTAGAAGCAGTCCATCAGTTGCACCCAGTAGAGTTTAGCAGGTACACCCAGCAACAAGTCACATTAGTTCAGTCGAAGCAATCCATCAGTTGCACCCAGCAATGTTAAGCAGGTGCAGACACCAACAAGTGACTTCATTTCAGTAGAAACAGTTCATCAGTTGCACCCAGCAATGTTGAGTAGGTGCAGACAACAACAAGTGACTTCATTTCAGTAGAAACAGTTCATCAGTTGCACCCAGCAATGTTGAGTAGGTGCAAACACCAACAAGTGACATCATTTCAGTAGGAGTAGTCCATCAGTTGCACCCAGCAATGTTTAGCAGGTACACCCAGCAATAAGTGACATTATTTCAGTAGAAGCAGTTCCATCTGTGGCACCCAGTAAAGTTGCAGAGGTACACACAGCAACAAGTCACATTAGTTCAGTAGAAGCAGTTCATCAGTGGCACCCAGCAATGTTGAGTGCAGGTGCAGAGAGCAACAAGTGACATCATTTCAGCAGAAGCAGTCCATCAGTTGCACCCAGCAATGTTGAGTAGGTGCAGACAGCAACAAGTGACTTCATTTCAGTATAAACAGTTCATCAGTTGCACCCAGCAATGTTGAGCAGGTGCAAACAGCAACAAGTGACATTATTTCAGTAGAAACAGTTCATCGGTTGCACCCAGCAATGTTGAGTGCAGGTGCAGACACCAAAAAGTCACATTTCTCAGCAGAAGCAGTTCCACAAAATTCACTAACACTGATCACACTGTTCATCAGAGTTTATGAGCAGAAATTAAACATGTCCTAGTGGCACCTATCATGAAGAAAAGGTACAAGTAACAGTCCATAATTTTTTTTTTACAATCACTGATCACACAGTTCATCAGCAGAAATTAAACACGACCAAATGTCACACATCATGTTGAAAAGTGCAGGTAACAGTTCAGAATATTTATCTTCACTAATCAGACAGTTCAGGCATGAACAATAGTTTGAATGCACATACAAATGCTTTTACAGTAACATACAAATCATAACAAACACACAAATGATATCAGATAATTGTCCTATTAACTATTACAATACACAAATACCAGCAAACCTATAATATTCATGGGTGTCAGTGCAAGCCACTACAAACAAATAAAATAATATTTAGGAGATAGGTGGGTAGGATTAGGAAAGGAAAACACACAAAACACACTCACTCATCTCTCATCCACATTAAATACTACTGTGTAATTGAATAGTGTTAATTGTGTAAATGTAATTCTGTCAAACTCTGATGTTCATCATGTGTATCAAGTAGTACTGGCAGCAATGTATAACAGTCAATAATAGTTAAGTCAACGTCATAGTCATCATGTCAAGACCAATGTTTGCCAAGCCAGATCAAATGTACTGTTGTTGAACATCTGTCAGTGAGCCACGATATGCAATTACTTCCTCTCTCCAAAAAAAAGTATATACTGCTTAGTTATTTAACAAAGTGTGTGTATAGACTATCTTCCTTCTATTTTAATGTTCTAGTCTGCTATCTTCATCCTCCTTGTTCCATAAGACCAACAAAAAAAATATGCTCCTCACTTACTTTACCTCTTATCCACCAAAACTCCAATAATCATCAGCATCACATAATCTCAATACGTCACTAATACTTCTTCAATACGTCGATACATATAACTCTTATCATCAACATCATTTACCTTACCTCTCGTCCACAAAAACTCCAATAATCATCAACTTCATATAATCTCTATATCTCAATAATACGTCGATAAATATAAACCTCAGCACCAACATCATTTCACTTCCAACACAACTCTTTCCTCTAGTCAGTCTCCTCGAACAAGTACCGATAAAATCCTAATGCAACTTCAATTCAGCATCCCATACAATCCGAAGACACAGTGTCCACACACAACCTCTGTGTAATCCATCTGACCCAAATTTTCTACTCATTATAAATTATAAGATACATTTTGGTTCCTTGTCCATCATTAAATAAAAGAAATGCATACCTGACCTCTAACAGACTTAGTTCGAATAACTCTCAGTAATTAAGTACGATTACGGAGTGTGAATGATCATAATATTTCACAGTGTGTACACCACTTCAAGAATTATGGCAGACAGAAGCAAACATGTGGAGTATTTCTTGTGTCAAGTGTCACTTCCTATTTCAATTGCTCACGAAAAATGCAGTGTAATAACTGTCAATGGTCTAAACATAGTTTTGGTATGTCATGTGGTTAGCTTCCTTTCTATTAGCATACATTTATACAGCTTCCATAAAACCTCAGCTCATGTGACTTCTATGACTTTCTTGTATTAATGTCGTTCGTCGAATTATAGCAGTTAATTTTTTTATCTTAAAAATATAAGGCACTGAGCGTAAGCAAAACAAGCAATAGCGAGTAAATATACCAGTAGAGAACAGAATTTCAACAAGTGTATGCAGCACAATCCCTACAACGAGGCTCTGCCAAGCGAACAATCTATAATTAATACAGTAGTGTGACCTAAACTCTATGTTTATACACCTTATATCAGCATTTCTATATACCAAATTAAAGAGTAGTTATGTCAACAAAACAGAAACGTGTAAATATGCAATCCACGCGCATAGCAGCAAACATATGTCTTACGTAATAAACAGGTCATTAGCATCATATCAGCATAAGCAAATAAATGTTCATAAGTCATCTTAGTAAGTAAACATGAAGGCGCAAGCAGATAAATCACAAAGTATAAGTTACATACATAATCACAGTCAGCACAATTAATCAGGTTACAATTATAATTTAAATAAATAAGCACAGCAGGCACATAATTAAAAAAAAAATATATGACATCAGTGAAATAGCAGTGCAGCCAAGCGATGCATAATATATACAAGTCACAACCCAGTTCATTAATAATCATTGTCAAAATCAGTTAACGTACGCAAGCACGTCGCTTCACACGTAAATTCATAGAACATGAAATTAGCAAAAAGTATGAATCACATAATCGCGAGCAGCAAATTACGTCTAAAGTACGTACCTAAGTGGAAATATGTTACCTGAAAAATAAACTCAATTAATAGTTACCTTTTTAGTTTATTACTTTCTTCTTCGAAATTACATTCTTCCTGAAATTTTCTCGATAGCAAGTCGTCTTAACGTCGGACACGCACAGAATTTACCTGAAGTTCTTAAATATTTTATACAACCGTATCCTGCAAAATACTGAATGTTAATAACAGAATTCATCAAGTCACTATAGCTTTATACTGAATTTAGTCGGAGAAATTAGACTGTGTGTTTGTTTACGGCTGTCAGTGCATTCGCACTGAGCGCTCGATCAGCTGTAGGCGCGTGACGTAGGAAGCAATTGTTCGCGGTCAACGACTGCCTTGTGCGGCGCGCAGACTTGACTGTTGCTTTGAGTATGTGCCGCCGCCAAAACACAGCGCGGTATCCTTGTACTCTCCGCATGTTTACATGTAGCTGTTAGTTTCTCACAAGTATGTCATTCCACAAAAATTTTTACGTTAGATATATGACGTATTCCCTTAGAGCGTCGAGATTTAAGAGTTTCTACTTCGACAGTGTTATCATGAATAATTTTGCGAATTCTATATGGACCGTTGTAAAGCAGAAAAAATTTGCGACACAAGCCTTTTCCTTTATGAGACAAACGGTGGGACTTAATTAATACCTTCTGACCAACTGAAAAAGTTTTTAAACGACCAGGACGTTTCGCTGATTTCTCTCTTCTAGCAGCCGCAGATGCAATATTTTGTAGAGCCAGGTTGACAACTTCAGAATGCCGTAGTTTCCGTGAAGGCGGAAAAGGAACAATTTCAGAAATGCGATTTGTTGGTACTTTATTTTTTAATATCAATAGAGGCGGTAAAGAAGTTGAATCATTAGGAAGTTCATTCAGAATGTTTTGAAAAATATGAAGATACTGATCCCAAGTTCTGTGATTCTGATGACAATAAAGACGGCACAATTTATTGATTTCCTTCATCCATCTCTCTGAAGCATTAGATTGAGGGTGAAAAAGTGAAATGAAAATTGGTTTGATTTTACGACGCCGTAGAGTACGAAGCCAAATTTTAGAACGAAACTGTGATCCATTATCTGATATAACCTTGTCAACATGACCAACTTCTTTAAGAAAATGTTTGATGAAAGCGTTAGATACTGAACGAGCTGTTGCTTTGCGTAACGGTGTAAAACACACATATTTTGACGTCAACTCCACTGCTACGAAAATGTACGCAAAACCATTAGTAGAACGAACCACTGGACCAAACAAATCGACTGCAGCCATCTCCTTTAATTTCGCTGGAATGACGGGAAACAACGGTGCTCTGTGAGAAATCGTTGGAGGCTTAGCCATTTGACATAATTTGCATTTGGCAAGAACAGATCGAATACGTTTTTCCATATTACTGAAGTAACAATTTTCTCGTAATTTATGAAAGCATTTTCGGGGACCAAAGTGTGCATAACTGAGATGCGTATACCAAATCAATTTATTGACCCACTCATCAGGAATACAAACTAACCAAACGGAGTTGTCGACCGATTTTCGTTTAAAAAGAATGTCATTGCGAACTAGATAATGCTGTCTAATCGCTACGCTTTCCTTTCTCCTCCACTTCTCCTTAATGTCCTTCCAGATTGGATCCTTATTTTGCTCCTTAGCGATATCCTGGAGCGAAGACGAAATAAAGTTCTCAAACGCAACACCTTGAATATACATCAAACAATAATTGTTTTCCTTGCAGTCCTCTTCAGCACTTTGTTTCAAACCCATAGGTGCACGTGATAAAGCATCAGCAACAATATTTGAAGAACCCTGTATGTAAACAATACTGAAATCAAACTCCTGTAGGTACAACGCCCATCGTGACAATCTGCCGTGGGTTAATTTTGTTGACATAAGAAATTCCAGAGCTCGATGATCGGTGTAGACCTTAGTATGTCTGCCAAACAAAAATGTGCGAAATTTTGTGAAAGCCCATACAACAGCCAAAGCTTCAAGTTCCGTAATCGAATAATTCTTTTCTGATTTAGAGAGAACACGACTTCCAAATGCAATAGTCTTCTGTACTACAACGCCGTTTTCTTCTATCTCTTGAAATAAATGTGCACCTAGGCCTTTGTATGATGAGTCCGTTGCCAAACAAAATTCTTTAGATAAATCTGGATGTGAAAGAAGTGGAGCAGCAACTAAAGCATCACGAAGTTGTTCAAATTCTGACTGAGCTTCCTCATCCCAACACCAATTAGATTTCTTTCCAGATAGTTCACATAAACGTGGTGTGGCCAAATCGTCCAATTTAACAAAGCGTCTAAGAAAATTACAGACACCAAGGAAACTACGAACATCACGTTTTGTAGTAGGAACAGCATAATTACGAATAGCATCTAATTTCTCTGGATCAGGGAGAATACCTTATGTAGAAATAATGTGACCGAGAAATTTCACCTGAGAACGACCAAATTCAGATTTTTCCAAGTTCACTGTCATGCCAACTTTTGCAAAGATACGTAATAATGAGTCCAAAATTTTGTTGTGCTCACTCCAAGAACGTTTAGCAATAAGAATGTCGTCAACATAAGAAGTAATGTTGTCACGAAGATAAACAGGTAAAATTTCATTTAAACTACGAATGAATGCTGCTGAAGATACAGTAAGTCCAAACGGTAATTTACGAAATTGGTAACAGTTACCAAAGGCTAAAAAGGCGGTGTATTTCCTACAGTCAGGGTGGACTTCTATTTGCCAAAAACTTGCGCGCATATCAATCGTGGATAAAACTTTAATTTCATGGAAATGTTGAAGAAGTTCATCTAAATTTTGTGGGCGGTCAGTTTCAGGAATGATGATGTTATTTATCTGTCTGGAATCCAGAACCAAACGAATTGACCCATCCTTTTTAAGAACAACGTGTAATGGGCTAGTATAAGGACTGACTGCAGGCTCAATAATGCCCTGATCTAACATGTACTGAAGTTCATTCTTAACCTTGTCTCTGTAAGCCAAAGGAATAGCGTACGTTTTCCCGCGAAATGGTGTGTGTTCTTTTACTTTAAATAAATATTGTAAGCCGTGTATAGTTCCTGTGTGATGACTAAACACTGTAGCATGTGAAGTTAAAATGTGGTGCAGCTCTTCTCTTGCAACGTCATCTGGCACTTCAGCTTTCTTAACCTTCTCTTTAATTAACTCTTCGCTATTAATTATCTCATCCATCGCGTCTCTGTATCTATTGTCATTGTCATAAATAAACACACTGTCATCATAATGCTCAACGAAAACATCAGAAGCAAGAAACCTTAAACATTTTGTATCTGACTCAGATCTCGTTAAACACTCGAAAAATTTTAAACATTTCGGCATTCCAGCAACAGTCAAATTTACACTTCCTTCTTTAAAGTTCAAAATTGCCTTATGTGCGTTAAGAAACTCCATACCTAATATAATTTGTGTACTGAGTAATGGAACAATAATAAAATTAGCAGAAAATTCGTATCCTTGACAAATGAAATTTAAATTGGTCTGTTGTTTGACCTCCACACTTTTTCCAGAAATCGCACCTCGAATTGTAGTTTTAGAAATAGGTAACACAGGACAAGCAATAGTTCTTACACATATACGAAAAACTGATTCACTAATGACATTCAATGGGCTCCCAGAATCTAAAACTGCAGTGAACTTATTCTTACCCATACATACTTCAATAACAGGATGTAAAAATGCGTCTACATTATTTTCCTTTTCATCTAACAAAATGTCTCTCATGTCTTCCAGGCGTACGTAGTGTAAAGTCGTAGTGTCATTACTTTCTGAACCGTCTATATTGCTGCCAGAAGCCGAAGCTGCAAGTCATTGTCGATTGTTTGCGTCACGTCTTTGAGTATTCGCGTCATTTCGCGGATCAATTTCTACGATTTGCACTTGTCTCTCTGAAGTTCTGTCACGTGGAGGATGCCAATTAGGTCCCTCCTGTCTGTTAGATGCAAATTCTGGGTTGTGTCTGTTATTAAAATTTCTATTTTCCTGTCTGTCTGCATAACTACTTCTTGTATAATTTCGACTGTCACTTCTGAAATTATTGTTGTACCTACTACCCTGGTTATTTCTGTAGTAAGAATTTCTATTACTGTTTGAATAATTTCTGTCTTGATAATACCGATTACTGTTTCCGTATGATTGATCATTCCGGTACGAATTACCGCTATTGTCTGTGTAATTTCTGTTAGAACGTCTGTTATTATCATAAGGCTGGTATCTGTTGTCCTGTCTGTTACGTCTGTCATTCTCAAAATTACCGCTATAACGTCCGTTCCGACCACTATCACTTTTCTCTGAAAATCTATTGTAATTACTGTTACTGAAAAAGTTACAAGAGGTCCCGTCATCGTTGTCATACTCAAGTTCTTGCAACAAAGTCTTAAAAGTCTCAATGTCGTCTTTACATCTTCCAGCTAAAGCAATTTGTCTTATGGATTGCGGCAACTTAGTGAAGCAAATGCGAATTAATTCAGTCGGGCTATAAGGGTTGGACAGGAACTGATTCTTTCGAATCATGTCTTCAAAGTACTCTGCCGGCGTGCGGAACTCAGACTGTTTGAAATTACGCTGCATAATAAGACTGTGTTTGACTCTGTCTTGCGTGTTTTCGGACCAATATGCCGATAGAAATGCATGATAAAAATCATTTAAATTATTGCAATCTCTAATGAGTGCGCGCATCCGCGTCGCCGGTTCGTTTTCTAAATATCCACACATGAATTCTAGTTTGTGACTTAGTGGCCAATTTGGTGGAAGTGCGTACATAAATTGATCTAGCCATGCACATGGATGTATGTCATTCTTAGAATTGCGGAAGATCTTAAATTTCCGGACAGTCAAAAAGTGTTTATAGTCAAAGTTTTCGCCTCGTGGCGACAAAGACCTAACGCGTCTGTCCCAGTCCCAATGACGATTATTGTTAAATTCACGCGCCTGGCGCTCTCTTGTTGCATCACGTAAATGAAACAAATTATTTTCTTCAAACCCCTCTGCTAAACTAAGACTTGTCAATTTATCTGAGATCATCTCAACTCTTTCCGATGAGTCACTTAATTGTTCTTTCTGTTTATTTACGTCTTCTGTAAATGTCGCGACTCGGATTTCGGTGTTGTCACATTTAGTAGTTAACTGTTCACACTGTTGCGTTAAGTTATTTATTCTGTCATTTGGTACGGATTCCTCGGTTCTTTCAATTATTTCTTCCTTATCGTGTGCACGTTGTACATTTAACTCTGAAAATTTCTGTACTATCGCGCGATCTTTTTCTTCCTGTTCCTTGCCCTGTTCCTCTTGTCTAATTTCTGTTGAAATTAAGCTATTATTGTGAGCCTTCAAAATCGGTTGTACTTCTTCTCTAATTTCTTTATTTGATTCGTCTTTCATGTATTTGAAACATGTCCCTGTTCGTGAGCCTAACTGTGTTTCCATTGTTCCAATATCAGTTTCTAATTCAGATCGTAACTGTGATCCCACTGCTTTCATCTCGGTTTTAATTGTTCCTATTTTTGAGCATAACCGTGTTGTCATTGCTTCCATCTCAGTTCTAATTTCAGATCGTAAAGTTCCCATCTCAGTTTTAATTGTTCCCATCTGTGATCCCAGTGAGTCTAACTTTGTTCCCATATCAGTTTTTAATTCAGATTGAAAATTTAATAATACACTCATCAACTGCTCCATATTAAATTGTTCAGAATTCTTTTCGCCCCTAACATCTCCCGCAAAACTAACTTCCTTCGTCACAGCTGTAAGGCTATCTGTGTTCGATACTATTTCAGAATCTTCTGTCGTTAATCTCGGATTCTCTGAATTTTCCGATTGAGAAAAATTTTGAAATGGTTCCGGACTGTCTTCCCGACTTATTAAATTATTTTCAACTCCATTATTCATCATACAGTTGTCCTGTGTTGGCGAGTTCGCCATGTCAACAATTTCGTTCTCACTATTCATCATTTTTGTCTTTTTCATCGATCGCGTAATCATTTACAAAATATACGAAAGATTCGTCACTGTACGAAAATTACACACCGTGACTCGTTATCTCCAACAACACTATTCACACTAGATGTTTCCCTCAAACACGATCAATCGAACAATTGAAATAATTGCACTAAATTGTCAAACCGTTGACAAGACAACAAATTTAATTCTGAGAGAAAAAAAATACCATTAGAAGAATGACAATTACCAAATCTACACATGCAAAATAGACTACAATTACTAACTACAAATTACTACAACAATACTACAGTCTACAATTTTCACAATCAGAAGAATCCAAGGGACGATCCTGGCAGGGTCGCCACGTGCATGGGGGCTTAATTAAATATATATGATTGAAAATGTTTTTTTGTTTTTAGTATGTCCGATTACGCAGTGTCTCGTAAACGGTTGGCCCTGACTAGTATTATTACGCTATCTGACTGCAAAGAACAATGTAAGAAAATTTTCGTAAACACAGTTAATTAATTAAGTCCCCAGCAACTATAAAACCTACAAAATCCAAGCACAAATGTAACTGTTCTGTATGTGGGAGTGTGACTCAACGTCCACATCTGGCACGGTTCTTTTCCAACAAGACAAGAATTTTTAAATATCAACTATGCTGACGTGACAAAAGAAATTTAGAAAAACTATAATTACGCAAGAAAACCAGAATTCACTCTAATACAAGAACACAAGCCAGATGCTTTGTTGACTGAACCTGTAGTGACGCATTATTTCAAACACACAATTAATAAAAGAACATTGTAATTTTTACCTTCATATATATTGACGAAATGTACTCATTACAATAACATCTGCTATCTCTCCCATCAAATAACTGCATAAAACATGGAACAACACTCTTTACTACCACATCTCACTCCGACTTCACGACAAGCAGTGCCCACTAGCACATCTCGGTACGACTGACTACAACGAGCTCTCAACAAGCACTGTCCTCTCCGATCTCCTAACAAGCACTGACTGCTACGATCACATAACTAGCACTGACTGCCATGAGCTCTTAACACGCACTGTGGAGGCGGCTCAATAGTACTCTTTGGCGCACTCTCTGGCGCAGTGGCACAGTGTAGCCACCTTTCACATTACGCGTATGACGTAGCAACTGGTATGAGGTAGCGAGAAATACCGTCAGTGCTCGTAGTGAATGAACCAGTTATTTGTGTAATATTAGTTAGTCGCTGATAGTTTATTACAGCCTCAAGACAACGGACCTATGATCTACCTCCGGTTTTATGCGCAGGGAACATCATTAGACTGCTGCAGGTCGGTGAAAACAGAACTCCATGCATTCCGCTCGATGAAAGCAACTAGGCACCTTGCGTGCATTGCACTCTCGGAACAAATGGAATCAGTGACACGTCGTCTATGGAAACACATAGGAGTTTAATATACGACATTCATAATCAAATGTTTTTACGCAGCAGTAATCGCTTTGCGCCGTGTTTACATTTCCTTTCCGACGCTGCCGTAACTGTCACATTCGCTCAGCAGTGGCCTTTTTAGGCTTTTTGGATTCCTTTCCAAGCGAGCTTTCCTCTGACTTGCGTTTCCTGTAATTCCTAGCATATTTACGAGTCATATGAGACGACATCTTTCATTATTTTGCAGTTTTTAATTCAATACCTATCTCCTCTTGTGTTCCGAGAATATTTTTATTGTCTAATGTTGGTTCCTGGTAGTGTCCCGCAAGCTCTTCGCAGTGACACCCGAATCAATAACCTAGCTAAACGCGTGATGTTTAAAGCTTTCCCGGCGTACTGATTGTTCCATAAAAACACGGGAGAGCTGCCGGATATCAGTAACGTCATGCCACGATACTTCGGCGCAGAGTCTTCTGGCCATCTTCAGGTGAGTGCCACTGTAGTAGTAGCTAAACGCGTTTCCGCGCTACACTACCTTTATGCAAAGCTGATCCGTAACACTCAGGCGCATGTTCCTGCACTGGTAGGATGACGTCACATACATAACAACGTGGCCAATTATACATACAGGCCTAAGCGTGTGACGTCAGCATGTAATGTTAACCGTCGTCCGACAAAAAACGCATGCTTTGTCAAATATTTCGTCTAATTTCTTTGACCAAACTGCTCCACTGGTGCTATTACACGATAGTAAAATTTTACGTCGTTGTAATTTGGGAATGGATGCCGAACAGTTGCCAACAGCATATTATGATGGTGGCGTGTGCACTGTTTGAAAAGAAAATGGAAACGATAATGGGTGAAAGCGTGGATAGCGAGAGGAGAAGCTCGAACTGTTCGCCAGAATTAGCTGCGAGAGCTATAGTGCGAGGACATGAAGAACAGCGAAAATATTTGAAAACAGGCGAACAAATGTTTCAATTTGCACTGACGAAAGTGGCCCCTCATATTTGCATGCAAAAACTCTTTTAAGAAATGTTGTTGTTGTTGTTGTTGTGGTCTTCAGTCCAGAGACTGGTTTGATGCAGCTCTCCATGCTTCTCTATCCTGTGCAAGCTTCTTCATCTCCCAGTACCTACTGCAGCCTACATCCTTCTGAATCTGCTTAGTGTATTCATCTCTTGGTCTCCCTCTACGATTTTTACCCTCCACGCTGCCCTCCAATACTAAATTGGTGATCCCTCGATGTCTCAGAACATGTCCTACCAAGCGATCCCTTCTTCTAGTCAAGCTGTGCAACAAGCACCTCTTCTCCCCAATTCTATTCAATGCCTCCTCATTAGTTATGTGATCTACCCATCTAATCTTCAGCATTCTTCTGTAGCACCACATTTCGAAAGCTTCTATTCTCCTCTTGTCTAAACTACTTATCGTCCACGTTTCACTTCCATACATGGCTACACTCCATACAAATACTTTCAGAAACGACTTCCTGACACTTAAATCTATACTCGATGTTAAAAAATTTCTCTTCTTCAGAAGCGCTTACCTTGCCATTGCCAGTCTACATTTTATATCCTCTGTACTTCGACCATCATCAGTTATTTTGCTCCCCAAATAGCAAAACTCCTTTACTATATTAAGTGTCTCATTTCCTAATCTAATTCCCTCAGCATCACCTGACTTAATTCGACTACATTCCATTATCCTCGTTGTGCTTTTGTTGATGTTCATCTTATACCCTCCTTTCAAGACACTGTCCATTCCGTCCAACTGCTCTTCCAAGTCCTTTGCTGTCTCTGACAGAATTACAATGTCATCGGCGAACCTCAAAGTTTTTATTTCTTCTCCATGGATTTTAATACCTACTCCGAACTTTTCTTTTGTTTTCCATTATTGCTTGCTCAATATACAGATTAAATAACATCAGGGATAGTCTACAGCCCTGTCTCACCCCCTTCCCAACCACTGCTTCCCTTTCATACCCCTCGACTCTTATAACTGCCATCTGGTTTCTGTACAAATTGTAAATAGCCTTTCGCTCCCTGTATTTTACCCCTGCCACCTTCAGAATATGAAAGAGAGTACTCCAATCAACATTGTGAAAAGCTTTATCTAAGTCTACAAATGCTAGAAACGTAGGTTGCCTTCCTTAATCTTTCTTCTAAGATAAATCGTAGGGTCAGTATTGCCTCACGTGTTCCAACATTTCTTAATTTCCTTCTTCATCCTCGATGTTTCTGGAAAGCCAAAAACTATGCCGTACATAGTTTAAAAAATGAAACACTACATTAATTACGTATTTTCTTCATGCTTTTATGACGCTTTTCAAGAATTTATTCTCATTATCAAACAGAAATTTCGACATAGGTACTTAGTGTGCTGTTTGTATGTGCGTTGTTTTGCCCCTCGTGCCCGGCAGTTGTGTTTTATGGTTTACCCCAATCGGACAGATTTCTTTTGTCCGATTTTCCGAAAAATCGAATAAAATACCTATGTAAATATCTGTACCTGAGCATCGTATAAATATACGTAACCGATACTATGTTTCATGGTTTAAATCATAAATGCTATTTCCGACAAAGTTCGTCTCTTGGCTAAGTTATGGTTTTTAGCAACAGGCGTATTCCCGAAACATGTTAACCAATGTATGAATCACCTAATGAGGAATTTGTGAAGGTTAAGTAAGGTCATTTAAAGCATAAATGGTTCAAAATGGTTCAAATGGCTCTGAGCACTATGGGACTTAACATCTGAGGTCATCAGTCACCTAGAACTTAGAACTACTTAAACCTAACTAACCTAAGAACATCATACACATCCATGCTCGAGGCAGGATTCGAACCTGCGACCGTAGCGGTCGCGCGGTTCCAGACTGAAGCGCTTAGAACCGCTCGGCCTCTCCGGCCAGCAAACCACAAATAAATACATATATTTCACTTATGCACAATAATATGAGCACACTTGGCTTTTCACACCTCCATCTCCATCCACATCATTTCTTTTTATGTGTAAGCTTCACATCATCCGTCCGCAGCTCGTGGTCGTGCGGTAGCGCTCTCGCTTCCCACGCCCCGGTTCCCGGGTTCGATTCCCGGCGGGGTCAGGGATTTTCTCTGCCTCGTGATGAGTGGGTGTTGTGTGATGTCCTTAGGTTAGTTAAGTTTAACTAGTTCTAGGTTCTAGGGAACTGATGACCGTAGATGTTAAGTCCCATAGTGCTCAGAGCCATTTGAACCTTTTTTTCACATCATCCACAGTGCAGCAACTTCGAATGCACCTGATTGCTGCAGTTATTTCATTGTAAGTTTCCACCGTTTATTACGGGTTTTGTAGTGGGCGTGCTTTGTGTTGTGAATAATTCAGTATTCTTGACACTTTGCAATTATCACTGTGGTGGTAGCCATGCTCCAAATATACTTGGTAATTTTATAGCTTAAATGCACTAAAGCAAACGACAAGTAAAGAACGGCCCTCCCTCTAGCTTCTATCCTTCTTTCCTAAAAGCTTCCCTACTACACTGTCAAACATTGGATCTAAGGGCTCTGATATTTATTGCTGGCATCGAACACTACATTGCTGAAGTCACATGGGAGGTTCGCTCAGGCATGTATTTATCGTTGGCCACACATAACAAATACTGAGCGGCAAAAACGTAAAGACGTTATCTACCCGTAGTGTTCTCAACCATTAAGCATTTACAGGGTGTTTCAAAAATGACCGGTATATTTGAAACGGCAATAAAAACTAAACGAGCAGCGATAGAAATACACCGTTTGTTGCAATATGCTTGGGACAACAGTACATTTTCAGGCGGACAAACTTTCGAAATTACAGTAGTTACAATTTTCAACAACAGATGGCGCTGCAAGTGATGTGAAAGATATAGAAGACAACGCAGTCTGTGGGTGCGCCATTCTGTACGTCGTCTTTCTGCTGTAAGCGTGTGGTGTTCACAACGTGCAAGTGTGCTGTGGACAACATGGTTTATTCCTTAGAACAGAGGATTTTTCTGGTGTTGGAGTTTTACCGCCTAGAACACAGTGTTGTTGCAACAAGACGAAGTTTTCAACGGAGGTTTAATGTAACCAAAGGACCGAAAAGCAATACAATAAAGGATGGGTTTGAAAAATTTCAACGGACTGGGAACGTGACGGATGAACGTGCTGGAAAGGTAGGGCGACCGCGTACGGCAACCACAGAGGGCAACGCGCAGCTAGTGCAGCAGGTGATCCGACAGCGGCCTCGGGTTTCCGTTCACCGTGTTGCAGCTGCGGTCCAAATGACGCCAACGTCCACGTATCGTCTCATGCGCCAGAGTTTACACCTCTGCCCATACAAAATTCAAACGCGGCAACCCCTTAGCGCCGCTACCATTGCTGCACGAGAGACATTCGCTAACGATATAGTGCACAGGATTGATGACGGCGATATGCATGTGGGCAGCATTTGGTTTACTGACGAAGCTTATTTTTACCTGGACGGCTTCGTCAATAAACAGAACTGGCGCATATGGGGAACTGAAAAGCCCCATGTTGCAGTTCCATCGTCCCTGCATCCTCAAAAAGTACTGGTCTGGGCCGCCATTTCTTCCAAAGGAATCATTGGCCCATTTTTCAGATCCGAAACGATTACTGCATCTCGCTATCTGGACATTCTTCGTGAATTTGTGGCGGTACAAACTGCCTTAGACGACACTGCGAACACCTCGTGGTTTATGCAAGATGGTGCCCGGCCACATCGCACGGCCGACGTCTTTAATTTGCTGAATGAATATTTCGATTGCTTTGGGCTATCCGAAACATACAGGAGGCGGCGTGGATTGGCCTCCCTATTCGCCAGACATGAACCCCTGTGACTTCTTTCTGTGGGGACACTTGAAAGACCAGGTGTACCGCCAGAATCCAGAAACAATTGTACAGCTGAAGCAGTACATCTCATCTGCATGTGAAGCCATTCCGCCAGACACGTTGTCAAAGGTTTCGGGTAATTTCATTCAGAGACTACGCCATATTATTGCTACGTATGGTGGATATGTGGAAAATATCGTACTATAGAGTTTCCCAGACCGCAGCGCCATCTGTTGTTGAAAATTGTGACTACTGTAATTTCGAAAGTTTGTCTGCCTGAAAATGTACTGTTGTCCCAAGCATATTGCAACAAACGGTGTATTTCTATCGCTGCTCGTTTAGTTTTTATTGCCGTTTCAAATATACCGGTCATTTTTGAAACACCCTGTATCTAGTGATTAGCGAGTCAAATCTGACGACATCTTGTCACAAAAGAAAATTCGACCGACGAGTGAATAGACGTTTAGTTTGTAACCTCCGCCACGCACTTGGTACTGAACTGTATAAACTACATGCGCGCGCGCGTGTGTGTGTGTGTGTGTGTGTGTGTAGCGAGCAAGCGGCCGGCGCATGCGCGCGTGCCGTGCTGGTGAACCCGCAGCTTCGCGCGTTCGTACGACAGCAGGGCAGCAGCAGCAGGCAGGAGGTGCAGCGGAAACTGAGCCCGCTACCCGCCACCTCCTCTCACCGGCTGCCAGCCTTGCCGAGCTCCCGATGTGCGACTGTCTCCCGCCGTCGTGGCGACACTGTATGTACAGCCGTCCGCTGGCGGGTACTTGCCGCCACCTTCTGTCGGCTGCTGTCATCCTAACACTTCACTCACACCGCCATGTGTTATCCCATCGCAGAGCAAGCTTCTTCTACTGCGCAAACAAACACCGGCGCGGCGGCAGACGCGCGTAACAGTTCGAAAAAAGTGTTTCGGTACAGTTTTAACAACTGTTTTTGTCATTAATGTATCCATGTTAATGGTAGTTGAGCTGTGTTGCTGGAATTGCTTGAAGAAAAAAATAAATGCAGCAGCATAGATAGCAAGCAAGCAAACAAACCAGTCAATTTTTTGATAAGCTTTATTTATGCCAGGATGCGTTTCGATCTTTCACACTCCTCTTCGGTTGACGTAATGCAGTTATATCTTTTTGTCGAGTGCATTCTGAACGCTGCAGCTGCAAAGCGCACACACACTTTTTGCTGCACTTATGCAGCGTAACATTCGCCCGCCATGTGGGGCGTAAAAAATTATAGCTGTCCGAGCCATACATACATAGTGAATGCTGCGCTCCATTAGTGTGTTTACATGTGAAAAAGAAGAAGCTGCCCTTTTCAGCGTCCTCTGCCAAAGAGTACGCCGTTCTTCCTGTCGTATTTAAAAATCTGCTGCTCTTTTAGTAATGATTCAAATCGATTCGAATTCTTTTTTTTTTTTTTTAACCCTGCCTTCTGCAAACACAAGTGTTTCCTCCTTTCTTATTAGTTACTATACATGTGTCATGTGTCTTGTTTTCGTTACTGTGCCACATTAGACAATCTTTTGGTTGGTATTCTATTTTACACACATAACGTGGATTTATTTTGCTGCGATTGTCGTACCAAGCTGTAAAATAAACGAACATGTAAGCCGTCTGAGGATGAAAGTATAAATTTGAAACAAGTAACGGTGATTTTATTATTAAAGCAAACCAAAACAATTTGTGGTTGGTTTCTCCTATGTACCATACGTTATGTACAAGTTGTTTTGGTCTAAAATAGAAAACCAAACAAAACATTGTTTAATATTTTACGGAAGCAAAAAGGAGGCCCACGCTAAATAACACTTTCGTGTCAAATATATATGGATAACTAAAACCAAGGAAGAAAAATAATGTTTTTGCAGAAGACAGGGGTTTTAAAAAATCAAATTTCATTCGAAAACATAAGAGATATGACAAGAGAACTTCTAACCTCAGCAAGAAGATCACACTACTTTTGATTGGTTCTAAAGTGTTGTTACTGTTGTCATTATTGTTAGCTGCAACCATCCACTACTCAAGTTTTTTGAATCCTAGTTTAAAGTCCATGACAAGTTTCTGATAACTACTCTCCTTTGAAAAATCGACTGTGTGACCAACTCTAAGCACTGTCTATGGCGGATCTTTTCATTCAGTCGTCTGTTGATGCACATTGGTTTTGTGTTTGAGTAAAATGGAGGAATTTAAGGAAGAACAATTCTTGTTTCATTTAAATGAAATTTTCCATTGTAACCATGGCCGTAGCCTCATATTATGCTTTTCTCATATTATGTTCATGTGGCTTTTATAATGTTTACGTTAAAAGAAAAATAAAGCCGTTCTCAAAGCAAGCCGTTACTAGGCCCGGTTCCATTCCAGAAGATATGTCTGGCCGCTCAACCAACTTCCTGCTTGTGTCGAGTTTCTGTTACCCCCTCCGTTTGAAATAAAAACTACCGTTTTAGCTCACAATTTGCTTATAACATGACGCAAATGATGGAAAGTGGGCCTAAGACATTTGCCTTCCATGGGTGATCCATTAAAAAGAATGTTCATCTGTGGATTTGCAAAAAAATGGCTCTGAGCACTATGGGACTTAACTTCTGAGGTCATCAGTCCCCTAGAACTTAAAACTACTTAAACCTAACTAACCTAAGGACATCACACACATCCATGCCCGAGGCAGGATTCGAACCTGCGACCGTAGCGGTCTCGCGGTTCCAGACTGTAGCGCCTAGAACCGCACGGCCACTTCGGCCGGCTTGGATTTGCAGCTCTTTTATTTTTACCCTGCATGCAGTTACTATTATTGGATATAGGTTCCGCTTTTTATGCAGAAACACTGTTTTTTCTCTTGTTATCCAAACATGTTTCGGCACCTCTGTGCCATCATCAGTGGGTTTTGTTTATTGAAAACTGTAAGAATTGAACATGTTTTAGGTTGTAGCTGATCTAACAAGGTGAGGCCTAACGACAGTTTTTGTTCGCTTTTGTTATTACGGTGATTTCACATTATACGAGTTTGCAGGACCATCTGTATGATGTCCTGCAGTGATAGCTTGTCATCTGCAAACCAAATGGTGTAAATGTCAATTTTATCGGCGAGTTAACAACACATCCCTTCACTTTTAAAGAACGTGATTTTGGTGTGTCAAAATGTTTTACATATATATTTGTTATTACTCACATTTTGTTGTGACTGGTCCTTCATTTCTGTTCTGAGGGCACTGCACACACATATTAATGTACTTCGTGTAATTTCGGTTATATAAACGCCTTTTCACTTCGCAAAACGCGATAGGGTTATCTTCTTTATGCTATTACGATCTTCTTCGTTTCGTCGTAGATTTGCTGAAGCACAGTCTCCGTTTCTTCCTCTTCATCACTACCTTCTACTGGAACTTCCGGATTATCACAGGTATCAATGCAATTGCGAGAACGCGTTATTATCGACATCCAACGGTGAGCGCATTATAGCCGAAACTTCAAAAAAGCGTCGCATCGGTATAGGAGGAGCAAAACCCGAGAAATGACACTGTGTCTACTGGTCGCCGAGATCCACACTTTTTAAACAAAAATGTTGCTACTCCGACTTGCATAAAATATTTCGGCCTTTCTATGGTAGTTATACAGTGTGCAAGAGCACATCTCGGGGTCGTGCGGTAGCGTTCTCGCTTCCCACGCCCGGGTTCCCGGGTTCGATTCCCGGCAGGGTCAGGGATTTTCTCTGCCTCGTGATGGCTGGGTGTTGTGTGCTGTCCTTAGGTTAGTTAGCTTTAAGTAGTTCTAAGTTCTAGGGCACTGATGACCATAGATGTTAAGTCCCATAGTGCTCAGAGCCATTTGAACCATTTTGCAAGAGCAATATGTTTTTCGTCCCACTTGTCCAGAGACGCACGTTTATTCTTCAATATCACATTGTCGAGGAATACTGCTGAAGTCTTAGACATATCCGACTCCCTTTACGGAAAAAAATTATTTGCTGGAGGATGATATGTTGTCTCGTAGACCTTAGAGCGAATACCATCTACAGTGTTGGCTGCAGCTGACTTTACAAAACGCCTAGTTCTAAGGTCTTGTTTGCAGTTTTTTTTCTACCAGGCTTCCCTCTGTAATTTATACCCACTGTTTCTGAAATAAAACAAGAGCCTTCTTGGCAGTGTAAGCGATCAAACTAATGTCAGAGTATTTTTTGAGGAGTTGTGGCTTCAAGGTTTCTAGGTGCGGGTGGTAAAAGTGTTCAGTTTTGATCATCGGTTCACCCAGAGAGAACTGTCACTCTCCAGAATTCTGCTCTAGATAAAAGTAAATATACCGCACTGCGGTATCGATCTCGTTTCCATACAGAACCCAGTCGTTGGTGGTTGGTACCATTTGTTCATGCACGAATTGTGATGCTGTACATCGGCTGCGATCTAATCATTTACCAGCTTGAGACGTTCAACAATCGCTCGACCTTAGTCATTATTATGAGCTCTAACAACTACTGAAATCTTGTTTTTCACTGATAATTTACGCACGCTATAAACAAAATTACGACCACACAAGTGCATCTGTTTTTGTTTTGCTATAAACTCTGCTGTTATCTCAGCAGCGCACAAAAAAAAATCTCCGAACGAAAATGTTGCCGCGCAGCATTTCGAGTCAGACCCTTTAGCTAATGAATCTCTACCTACAACAATTTCATGATCCTTTCTGCATCTGCTCTGTTGCTGGCCACAACTGAACCATCATCAGCGAAGACTGCGACATATAAAAAATTCGCATTGTTTTGATGGTAGAAGAGACGTAGATCAACATCATTGTTTCAAATCCAGCTTTCGCCATAAGAGTCTAAGGAACGTGTGATCCAGAAACGCGGCGACTGTTTGAGACCATACAGAATTTTATTGAGTAAATAAAACGTCCGGCATCATCTTCAAAGCCTTCAGGTTGTTCCACGTCTAGCCGGCCGGTGTGGCCGAGCGGTTCCAGGCACTACAGTCTGAAACCGCGCGACCACTACGGTCGCAGGTTCGAATCCTACCTCGGGCATGGATGTGTGTGATGTCCTTAGGTTAGTTACGTTTAAGTAGTTCTAAGTTCTAGGGGACTGACGACCTCAGTAGTTAATTACCATAGTGCTCAGAGCCGTTTGAACCGTTTTTTTTTTTTTTTAATTCCACATCTACATATTCTCCGAGTATACCATTTAGAAAATCTGTTTTGGTGTCAAAGTGGTTGAGTTTCATTTTATCTGCAGCAGCTACTGCCATCAAGATTCGAATAGTATCGTAATGCAACAGGGCTAAATATTTCTCCAGTGGTGTGAACTTCTTGTGGAAATACTTTATTAGCCTTGATCGTAAATACTTGTTCATAGACAACTAGTTTGAGCAAATTAAACTGCCATCTTCAGATCTGAAAATATTTAAGAAACAGGTTACAGGCCAGTATTCAACGGAATATATATATATAAGAAAACAGACTGCATAGCAATAGGTTTACCTACCACTTACTACAAGGCTGTGGCGTCTATATCGATCTTTACAGTTAGACATTTTCTCATAACTGTGTTTTACAGTTTAATTTTCAAGACAAAATAAAAGTAAATATACGGAAAGATATCCACAGTCGAATTATGAACATCTGTACAAGATATATTCGCAATAAAGGTACCTCACAGTAAAGGCATTATGTTACGCCCCACGGCATTACATAATGCAAGAGATGCGTTGTAATGTTTATTTGAATTTTTTAAATGCCGAATCTGACCTTTTGAAGATCATTTCCTTACAAATTTTTTCACATTTCTCCTACAGCGATTTCGCTTTAGCTTCCTTGCAATTTCTGTTGATCTCGGTTTAAGATTACTTGCACACAGGTGACAGAAGTCATGGGATGGCGACATGCACATATACGGGTGGCGATGGAATCGTGTACACAAGGTACAAAAGGGCGGTGCATTGGTGGAGCCGTGATTTGTACTCGAGTGATTCATATGAAAAGGATTCCGACGTGATTCTAGCCGCATGACGCGAATTAACAGATTTTGAATGCGGAATGGTAGTTGGAGCTAGACGCATGGGACATTCCATTTCGGAAATCGTTAGTGAATTCAGTATTCCGAGATGCACAGTATCAAGATTGTGTCGAAAACACCAAATTTCAGGCATTACCTCTCACCGCGGACAACGCAGTGGCTGACGGCCTTCACTTAGCGATCGAGAGCAGTGGCGTTTACATAGTCGTGTCACTGCATGAAATCACTGTGGCATGTACGACGAATTTATTAGTTAGGACAGCGCGGCGAAATTTGGCGTTAATGGGTTGTGGCAACAGAGCGACGCGAGTGCCTTTGCTAATAACACTACATCGCCGGCAGCACGTCTCCTGGGAGCGTGACCAGATCGGTTGGACCGTTTTTTTTTTCTTAGTTATCAGTCGTCTCCAATACCGACCTCTTTGTTTCAGAGTAGCACCTGCAACCTACATCCTCAATTATTTGTTGGATGTATTCCAGGCTCTGTCTTCCGCTACACCGAGCGAGGTGGCGCAGTGGTTAGACACTGGACTCGCATTTGGGAGGACGACGGTTCAATCCCGCGTCAGGCCATCCTTATTTAGGTTTTCCGTGATTTCCCTAAATCACTCCATGCAAATGCGGGGATGGGTCCTCTGAAAGGGCACGGCCGACTTCCTTCCCCAATCTGATGAGACCGATGACCTCGCTGTCTGCTCTCCTTCCCCAAAACAACCCAGCCCTTCCGCTACAGTTTTTATCCCTCTGTAGTTCCCTGTGGTATAATGGAAGTCATTTCCTGAAGTCGTAACAGATGACCCACTGTAACAATACGAATCAAGATAGATGTAACGGAACTTGAATAGCGTATTTGCCTCTATTGGTTACGGTAGAGAGATCGATTTTCGGTTCTGTCTATATTTATATATAATATTGCATAAATAAAGGCTAGGCGAATGTAAAGCTATCGTTAAAAACGCACGCCCTGCGATTTGTTGCGATTTGGTCGGTCATAATAATAATAACATGCTTTTGAATACAATTAAAATATAACGGCGATACCTGTTTAGTGTTATTCGAAATAATATGTAGTAAATTAATGAGTAAGGTAGCCGATCTTATAAGAAGAGGTAAAATTGGGCATATTGAGATGTTTTGCTTTATATCGACGAAGCCGATGATACGGCGTCATTTTCTCGTTTACTCTTAGAAATAAACAAGTAAAGAAGTGAAACTTCGTGGCAGAGATATATATATATATATATATATATATATATATATATATATATATATATATATATATCACGGAGAGCGGGCTCCAATTTATGAAAAGGAGAAAAACGTTTACGCGAACTCTTAATAATAGCGGATCGGAGAGAAGAGTGCGTAATTGTCTTACGCCTAACAAACATTCGTGGAGGGCGGTGGCTAAACTAGAAGAGTTAATAACAAAATACTATATCATTATCATTGACTGTTGGTGTCGAGCAACCAAAACCGTTCATCAAAGGGTTTCGATGGAACTTGGGAGTTAGGGTTGAGGTACTCGCGTATACTCGACATCAGGGTGTGAATGAGTGGTATATGCGAAATAAAACTGTGAACAAAGTTACGTGAAATAAAACAGAATAAACAAGACAGTTTGGTCGTATCTGTTATTATTCCCTAAACTGTAACATTTCTTATCGTTGTACGAAGCCTTTATAGATTATCTTTATGACGATTTGCTTCGAAGGGATCTCGTTACGAGTTAAGTTTTGGGGACCTGGTCAAGAGGAGGTAGCTCGTAGATCCTAACTACTGCAGCTATTCTGGAATCAGGTGCTACCGTGACCGTTGTGTGTTGTCAATGACTTAAGGTTACCATATCTCATGCTCTACGATCGACGCGCCTTTCCACTTGGTATAACGGTGCCTCAGGCAACAACGACAGCGCCGGCGACGAAGGAAGATACGGTAGACCACCATCCTGTTCCTTCTCCTTCCGCTCCTTAGTGTTTATCCTTCTGTAGCTCCTTTGGTACCGTGGAAGTCATTCCCTGATGTCTTAACAGATGTCCTGCCATCCTGTCCCTATTTCTTGTCAGTGTTTTCCATGTATTCCTTTCCTCGTCGATTCTGAGGAGAACCTCTTCATTCCTTAACTTATCAGTAAACCTAATTTTCAGCATTGGACCTTAGACGACAGTGGCCTGGTCGGATGAGTCCCCACAAAGTCATGGACCCTCAACAAGGCACTGTGCAAGCTGGCGGTGGCTCCATAATGGCGTGGACTGTGTTTTGATGTAATGGATGTGTCCTCCGGTCCAATTGAACCGATCATTTGCTGTAAATGGTTACGTTCGGTTAGTCTGGGACCATTTTCTGCCAAACAACGACGCAGCTTATGAGGGCGACAATGCATCATGTCACAGTGACACAACTATCCGGTATTGGTTTGAAGGACATTCTGGACAATCTGAGCGAATTATTTGGCCACCCAGATCACCCGACATGAATCCCATGGAATATTTATGGGACATAATCGACAGGTCAGTTCCTGCACAAAATCTCGCACCAGCAAGACATTCGTAATCATGGACGACTGTAATGGCAGCATTGCTCAGTATTTCGCAAAGGATTTCCAACGAGTTGTTGCGTCCATGCCACGTCCAGTTGCTGCACCATGCCAGGCAAAAGGGGATCCGACACGGTACTGGGATGTATGCCGTGACATTTGTCACCACGGTACGTACTGATTCCTTTCCTGAACTTTTTTTGTATCTTCCCCATGCGTTAGCCAACTGAAGTATTTAATCTGTTAACCACAGTTTCTTCACTGTTACTTTCCGTCCAGCTTCTGTCACTTCCCTTTTCAGAGGTACCCGTTCCTACACAAATGAAGTACATACTGGTCATATTCATTACCGCACTACGTGCAGCATAAGATAATTTCGAACGCACATCATCATTCCTCAGTACCTCAGTATCTCACTTCCCTTTCTGTCTATTCGTCCTGGTAATGCCGCAAACTTCAGCGTACGATATGGAGAGAGCACTGTATTCGCATTGTGCCACTTATTTGTAGCGAAACGCATTCAGTAGCTTACAAAATATACCCTCCCGCCCTCAAAAACTCGAAACACCCGTTTTCCATAATTCACTGCGTCGCATCTGACAAAACCTTACTCCATTTGACATCTATACGTAGTGCTGTTCTGTGACTGTTTCAGATACCGTGATCCATATCCTTGCCAGTGAACTTCAGAACAACAGGCGCTAGCTGGCGAGGCATAGCTTCTAGAATTTTCTGCAGTATTCCCCGCCTTTTCTTGCGGACGGTGCACCGAGTTGAAGGTGGTAATGTGCCGGGTCACCACAAAAAGTAACACAATACCGACAAAAGACAACTTTATTGCACCACTTCACTACGGGCCATATCGTTGTTGCTATGACGTATTCCAGCCAATCAGAAGCCGTCCTTTGCATATACGAGGGCTATCCACAAAGTAAATTACGTTTTGGAATTAAAAATAAATAAAGTATTGGAAATTTTTGTTATTATATACAGATGAAAGCCACACTTAAATATTACTTTTCTACATAGTTGCCATTTAAAATAAGGCACTTATCGTAGCGATGGACGAGCTTGGAAATTCCTTCGTCGTAAAATTCGGCCGCCTGCGCCTTCAACCACGTGGTTAATCAGTATCCCGGTAGAAGTACGATTTTTGTGGATTTCCTGGAAAGAGGCACTACAATAAACTCTCAAAGGTATTGCCAAACTCTGCACAACCTCAGAAGAGCAATACAAAACAAGCGCAGGGGAAAGTTGGGATCAAAGATCTTGCTGATTCACGACAACGCCCGGGCCCACACGGCAAATGCCACTCGTGAAGTTCTCGAATCTTTTAAGTGGAAGTTGTTTCCTCATCCGCCGTACAAGCCCGACCTGGCACCGAGCGACTTCCACTTATTCCCAGCAATGAAGAAGTGGTTGGCTATGCAGCGTTTTGATGACGACGCACAGCTTCAAGAAGAGGTAACCACGTGGTTGAAGGCGCAGGCGGCCGAATTTTACGACGAAGGAATTTCCAAGCTCGTCCATCGCTACGATAAGTGCCTTAATTTAAATGGCAACTATGTAGAAAAGTAGTATTGAAGTGTGGCTTTCATCTGTATATAATAAAAAAAATTTCCAATACTTTATTTATTTTTAATTCCAAAACGTAATGTACTTTGTGGATAGCCCTCGTAAAAGTGGGAGCCTCGCCAGTTCACGACAGTCAGTTTTAGCCCTGACGACGACCATGGAGGTAGTTGTCGAAAGCTTGGAGTTTTATCCTGAACTGACGCGGCATGTATACCGAGAGACTTTTATTCAAGAAATACGTCGCGAAAGACTTCGTAGCCACAATAATGTTTATTGGATACTTCGCTTCTTTCTTTTAAGGCCTGAGGAAAACATTATTTGTGGGAGCAACAGCAATCTATGGTTCGTTTTTCTTAAGAGCTACCTGGAGAGGCATAGCTTCTAGAATTTTCTGCAGTATCCCGCCTTTTCCTGCGGACGGTGCACCGTCATGTCGCGACGACAATGTAATAAGCTACGTTTTCCTAGCTGCGGGAATTTCCCGCAACGTTCTGCGTAAAACGCGTGAGGGACGTTACTCCATGTTCGCACAATGCAGACATGCCAGACCGTTTTCCTAGCTTGCGGGTACCGCTGTTTCAACTGTGGGCTCTGCCTGCGAAAAACGCTTGCGAGCAACGGGAGCAGTCTGTCCCGCACGTCGCAGCGATTTGCTTGGTTGGAGAAGCGGGGGAAATAGAACTTAAACCCAAACCTCGATGTCAGACGCTCAGATCGGTACCAAGTGTTGTACGTCGATGGAGTATCAACCAAAACTCCGGTTTAGGTCGTACTATGTGCTGTCTTCCAGCAGAACGGGTGTAAACGTTAACTAAAAGTAACACCAGAACTGCGGAGCAAACCAAAAGCATAACTATGAGCAATTAACACATGTTGCTTTGATAGGGAAGTTGGTAGAGCGTTGGTAGAGTGTATCAAGGGCCCCAGGTTTCTTTTCCTTTCTCCTGTGTAATTTAGGTCCTTATTGCGTTCAATGTTTACAGATTTCGTTATATTTAAATGTATAAATATACATAAATGACCTTGTGCATAACATCGGAAGTTCACTGAGGCTTTTTGCGGATGATGCTGTGGTATATCGAGAGGTTGTAACAATGGAAAATTGTAACGAAAATCAGGAGGATCTGCAACGAATTGACGCATGATGCAGGGAATGGCAATTGAATCTCAATGTAGACAAGTCTAATGTGCTGCGAATACATAGAAAGAAAGATCCTTTATCATTTTGCGACAATATAGCAGGTCAGCATCTGGAAGCAGTTAATTCCATAAATTATCTGGGAGTAGGCATTAGGAGTGATTTAAAATGGAATGATCATATAAAGTTGATCGTCGGTAAAGCAGATGCCAGACTGAGATTCATTGGAAGAATCCTAAGGGAATGCGGTCCGAAAAAACAAAGGAAGTAAGTTACAGTACACTTGTTCGCCCACTGCTTGAATATTGCTCACCAGTGTAGGATCCGTACCAGATAGGGTTGATAGAAGAGATAGAGAAGATCCAACGGAGAGCAGAGCGCTTCGTTACAGGATCATTTAGTAATCGCGAAAGTGTTACGGAGATGATAGATAAACTCCAGTGGAAGACTCTGCAAGAGAGACGCTCAGTAGCTCGGTACAGGCTTTTGTTGAAGTTTCGAGAACATACCTTCACCGAGGTGTCAAGCAGTATATTGCTCTCAGTTCTAGGCGCTACACTCTGGAACCGCGCGGCCGCTACGGTCGCAGGTTCGAATCCTGCCTCGGCCATGGATGTGTGTGATGTCCTTAGGTTAGTTAGGTTTAAGTAGTCCTAATTCTAGGGGACTGATGACCACAGCAGTTAAGTCCCCTAGTGCTCAGAAGCCTAAGCCTATATTGCTCCCTCCTACGTATATCTCGCGAAGAGACCATGAGGATAAAATCAGAGAGATTAGAGCCCACACAGAGGAATAACGACAATCTTTCTTTCAACGAGCGATACGAGCCTGGAGTAGAAGGGAGAACCGATAGGGGTACTCAAAGTACCCTCCGCCACACACCGTCAGGCGGCTTGCGGAGTATGGATGTATATGTAGATGTAGATAAATGTAGTGTTTCCCTTTTCACAAAAAGCTAAATTAATGTATTAAACTGCATAAGCAAGCACTGACGAACTCAATTCAAGGAACACTCGCAAAATACAGGCACCCATTGTGGTGTCTAGGAAGCTTGCATACTCGGATCGCTGGACAAAAATTCTAACCACTCGTATTAATGAGTTTTATTACAATAAGAAAAGATACAATACTTAACTTTGTCAATTACACAAACGTGTCCCAAGCGAAGTGGGACATACAAAACATTCAATCCTCTTCAGTCTAAACAATTACAAGTCTGTGCTACGTAGAGAATACAAGCGAAGTGACTAGAGCTGACGATACTATCCAAGTTGCTAATCTCGAAGCTGCTGTTGAACTGGGGCGTCGCCAGTCGGTCGCTGCTGCTGCTTTCATCTAATACTTTCCCCTCTTTGGGGAAGTGTGAGGGGGAGTTTGTAGCCTTTTGGCTTTTACTCCCCTGTGTACATGTGTGTGTGATTTTTCTATATATTTCTGGTGTCTGTGATATGTGACGAATTGTTCTGAGTGTGTCTGGTACTTGCCTGAGGTAGGCGAGATGATTGGTGATATATGGGAAGGAACTGGATTAGGGATTGGGATTTTCTCTTCGACTTAATCGTCGAAGATCGTCATGGGGCGCTTGTGTTTATCGCGGGACATGTCATACCGACCTAGGGAGTGAATGAGTGCATTTCCGGACCTGGAAGTACCTTCATAGAAGGCCCTTGCCAGATCCTGGAAACGCTCTCTCAGGAGTGGGATTTCGGCTGCGGCGTGCAGGTCGTCTGTGGGGAATCCGAGAGGTAGATGCAGTGCCCTTCTGAGGGTGCGGTTTTGCAGCCTCTGGAGTTTGTCCAGGTGCTGCTTTGCCGCGTATCCCCAGACAGGGCACGCATACTCCATTACCGGCCGGATCAGGGCCTGGTATACATTTACTGCTACTGGGCAGGGAAGGGAGCTGGTTGTGTTCAGGATAGGGTATAGGATGGACATTCTGGCGCAGACCTTCCTGTGGACCTCGCCTATGTGGGGTTTCCATGTAAGACGAGAGTCCAAGGTTACACCAAGGTACTTGGCGGTTCTGCGCCAGGGGAGTTGGGTTCCATTTAGGTGGAGGTGGAGGGGGGGACGTTGAGGAGGTTCGTGCCTTCCGAGCCTGCGGGTAATCAGCATTGCCTGCGTTTTCTCCGTATTGATGGTGATGCGCCAGCGACGGGCCCAGGTTTCTGTGTCGTCTAAAACCCTTTGTAGCCTACGAATGACCAGGTCCTTGTTCGCATTTCTCGTGTAGAAGGCTGTGTCGTCTGCGTACTGCGCGGTGTGCACCAGGGTGGCCGTTGGAGTGTCCGCAGTGTACAAGCTGTACAATACGGGCCCCAGAACCGATCCCTGTGGCACCCTGGCACGAATACGCCTTTTGGTGGAGGTGGCAGTTTCCACTTTGACGGAGAAAGTCCTATTAGTGAGGTAGCTCTTGATTAGCTGAACTATGCTCCCTGGAAACCCTTGTGAGTACAACTTGTAGAGTAGCCCTCTATGCCATACTGAATCAAAGGCTTTGGCTACGTCTAGTAGTCGGTCGCGGTGCTTATGTCTTCTTCTTATAGCGGCCACTGCTGGCGCGTTGTCGTCCTGGAGGGAGGTCCGGTCAGCGTGCGATTGGCTGACTTCTTCTCACAGCCTTCTCTGCTTTGTCGTTCCCGACTGGCTTGCCGGCGCTTGCTTTACGCCGTAACACCCAGGAAAACAAAGACCTTTTAACGAAAAAGATCAATTTGTCTTACTGACAAGCGGACCAAGTTAAGTGATTTGTGAAACTTACATTGTCATTCTGTAAATAAAAGTTCATACACGTTAAAAAAATAAAAAAAGCTCAACCCCAATGACGACTTTTTTTTTACTATATTATTCGTGAAAGTATTATATAGGACAAAGTCTTTATGACATGTAAAAGGCCTGTTTGAAGTTTACAGTGATGTTCTCTTGGCAGTTTGCTTTCCTTTCGTTTCTTTGAAAGTAGTAAACTTACAGAATACATTTGTAGTTTCACAAAATACACAATCAGAACAGAAATGAAGAAACAATTGCATCACACGTACGGAGGTAACAGTAATAATTGTAATTAATAATGAACAGTAAGATTAGTATTAAGTATATAACATTCAACTAACAAAGCGAAAGCAGACTGCCAAAAGAACGTTGCTACAAATTACGAAAAGTCCTATTACGTGTCAGCAAAATGTTCTCCCCTACCGGCCGAGCAGTTCTAGGCGCTTCAGTCCGGAACCGCGCTGCTGCTACGGCCGCAGGTTCGAATCCTGCCTCGGTCATGGATGTGTGTGATGTCCTTAGGTTAGTTAGGTTTAAAGTAGTTCTAAGTCAAGGGGACTGATGACCTTAGATGTTAAGTCCCATAGTGCTTAGAGCCATTTGAACCATTCTCCCATATAACAGTTTCACTCATAAATAGTTAAATTGTCATCAGTGGAGTTTGGACGCACTACCTTCTCAGCCACGCGAGATCTACAACACAGTCACTCACAGATACGCTTTTCCTGTGCTCCGTGACTTTGGTGATACTTCTTATTACCGTTTACACATATTCTACTGGACGACAGCTCACAGCATGAACTAAATCGGTATTTTGATTCTCACTCTATCGATTTACAACGTTTGGTACCGGTCTGAGTGTCTGACATCTGGACGTTTGGGTGTGATGAGCAGTAGCACGGGGAGCAACACAGAAGCTAACTCTTCCCATCAAATTATTGAAACATTCACCAAAAATGTCGGCTGCCGTTTCTCTGTCTCAGAGGATGAGCAGCTTATCGAGTTGGAATCCCAGCAGCACATTTTGTGTAACATCTTGGACGCCGAGTTGAAAAACCAAATGCAAAAGGAGTTAATCTGAACAGAAATGGGAAGAAAAATGAATGAAAAATGTAAAAAGAAATGTCTTCGATTATGTCCAGTGTAGTATGTTTGTAAGTATATTTGTACTGAGCCTTCAACCACAGTAGTAATGAGTTGGATATTGTTGTTATTGTGATCAGTACTGTGAACGACGATTAAAATTCGGCCAGTTTAAGTAATCAGTGAATCCGCTCCTCACAATGAATCCCTCAACTTTGGCGTAGTCGCCGACACCAGCCAAGGATATCACGTTGTCCTTGTCAGTTCATTAATTCCTGACATGTCTTCATTATAAGGCAGTGGGAACTGGCTTTCCTCCGCTTAGTCAACCAACTGTTATTTTACAGAAATGCTGTACTCTCGCTCTTCTTCGCGATGTAAGAATAGCCGGCCAGGGTGGCCGAGCGGTTCTAGGCGCTACAGTCTGGAACCGAGCGACCGCTACGGTCGCAGGTTCGAATCCTGCCTCGGGCATGGATGTGTGTGATGTCCTTAGGTTAGTTAGGTTTAAATAGTTCTACGTTCTAGGGGACTGATGACCATAGCAGTTAAGTCCCATAGTGCTCAGAGCCATTTGATGTAAGAATATTTGTGTGACTGCTTTGCGCTTCCTGAGTACTCTTCCCAACAACATACGGTCTTCCTCCACTTCCCTAGCTTCCAGGTACTTTCGGAGAGCCAAAAATAACAGCTTTTTAAATCGATCACTGAGCTGCATATTTCGCCTTTGCTGTCTCCGCCACTACTTTTTGTGCGGCGCACTGCACCCCGCCTGTAACAGCAAAATATGCCGCGCAGCGCGTAAGAATTCGAGTCGCGCTAATGAACCACACAATATTGCTCTCGTCTAGCGGAAACTTTAGCACCTACCGGCTTCCAACAAACTGAAAAAATAAATTCAAATCTTACCGAAAAATTTTCTCGATTTGACCCCCCCCCCCCCCCCAAAAAAAAAAAGAGTAAAGGGAAAGTGTGCGCACGTTATCGAGATATACTACTGAAGCCAACTATAAAAGTACGTTGTTGTACAGTTCAAACTGAACATTCCGCCATTTTGAATCACATGTTGAAGGCGCTCGTTTAAACTGTACGGAACATTTACACTTTTAATATGCTCTTAAGGCCATCAAATGTACGTTCCTTGCGCTGGTAATATTACAGCGGAGTAAATGTGTTGGCTTACATTTGACTTTCAGATGCAAGCAAATTACAGTACGTGATTAGAAGAGCATTTCGAGATACAATACATTCCATACAAGTCATACGTTGCTGTTCTAAATATTTACCGAACACAGTTAAAATGCGTTATCAGTATCATATTTTCTGGTTTGTATATGGTACGTCCACTTAAATTTACAGTAAGTAAGAGTTGCATTCGTAAAAAATTACAGAATAATGTTAATATGGAACACAACAGGCGTAAAAAGTTCATGTTAGTGCAAGATAGAATTGCATGCCTACGCAAAATATATTACTGAAAGCTTATTTTAAAGTTACAGTGTAACGTCGTGTTATCTTCAGCAAGATTAATATAAACACACTTCTTAGATATATAATTTCATTACCACCGCTCTGTGAGCACATCTATTTCTAAAACAAAGAAAAAACCTTTTTACTTACGTTACACAGGTAGTTGCTCGATTTTGGTGTCCAATCTTTGCGCCTTGAATTTACAAGCCACCTTTTACGCCGATCTACATCTGAGGGAAACCGATAAAACTTATAGCTTCCATGTCTGCCATTATTTGAGTAGTTTGGAGCTGCACACCCAATTTCACGCTGTGGAACAATAAAATTAAGCAAAATTCGCTGATTCACTTTTCTACGCCACGCGAAGCACATGACACTGTCCTCGGAAGGGATTCAAAATGGCGGATTGCTCAGCACAGTATATCCTGTGCGATACATAGTTTAGGGGACGTGGCGTGATAAACATCACGTAGTGCGAAAAACCATCTACATCTACATGATTACTCTGCTATTCACAATAAAGTGACTGGCAGAGGGTTCAATGAACCAAATCTGCTTCAAGGCTTAAATATTTCTCTAGTTCAGTAACACAAAATTTTCATTGAACTAAAAAAACTATGTCAGAGGGTAGTTCTCGTATCATTCTATCACGTACGTACAGCTGCGAAATTACAAAAAACACTACTTTAATTTTTTTCGTTCTGACGCTCACCGCCCCGCGCCAGGAAAATCGTTTCACACCACGTCCTGCGCCCCTCTTCGGACAGAGAGAGATGCAAGCGAATTCTACAGCACGCTGCGTTAAATTTTCGCACCTAGGAAAACATAGCTTAAGTTAGGGACGAGCACGCGAGAGCGGTAGTTGGGCAGACTCGGTCGAGTGAACATGTAATAAAAGAGCTGTGCATCAGAAGAAATACGCAGACTTGGATTATAAACTGTATAATAGTGCGTTGGGGGAAATATTTCGTTGGACTAGGAATTCGGAATCGTTCGTAGCTTTTCTGGATTGAATGACCTTTTATAATAACTTAGTATCATCAAAGTGAGTGAGTGCGATATACCGGGTGATCAAAAAGTCAGTATAAATTTGAAAACTGAATAAATCACGGAATAATGTAGATAGAGAGGTACAAATTGACACACATGCTTGGAATGACACGGGGTTTTATTAGAACCAAAAAATACAAACGTTCAAAAAATGTCCGACAGATGGCTCTTCATCTGATCAGAATAGCAATAATTAGCATAACAAAGTAAGACAAAGCAAAGATGATGTTGTTTACAGGAAATGCTGAATATGTCCACCATCATTCCTCAACAATAGCTGTAGTCGAGGAATAATGTTGTGAACAGCACTGTAAAGCATGTCCGGAGTTAGTGGTGAGGCATTCGCGTCGGATGTTGTCTTTCATCATCCCTAAAGACGTCGGTCGATCACGATACACTTGTGACTTCAGGTAACCCCGAAGCCAATAATCGCACGGACTGAGGTTTGGGACCTGGGAGGCCAAGTATGACGAAAGTGGCGGCTGAGCACACGATCATCACTAAACGACGCGCGCAAGAGATCTTTCACGCGTCTAGCAATATGGGGTGCTTTTTTTTTTTTTTTGTTCTAACAAAACCCCATGTCATTACAAGCATGTGTGTCAATTTTTAACTCTCTATCTACATTATTCCGTGGTTTATTAAGTTTTCAAATTTATACTGACTTTTTGATCACCCGGTAGTTCGGCGTGTTGTCCCCAGTCTGAAAATGAATAAATTGAGTTGAAGGACGTCATCTTTTATTTCAGAAGAACGTCACCCACTTTGATGATGAGTTTGCTAGTAAATAATTACGTGTAAGCCAGGTACAGCTGGGCTGCAGTTTAGTTTTTTTTTTGCGATCGTGGCTGCAGTAAGTACCTCTCCCCATAGCCCGATTGTTAACCGATAGGAACACGGTCAGATCTTTTGAAATTACGCGGTGACAGCTTGTGCAGCTCTTTTTGTGCCAACACTCTTTATTTTCCCTCTGAAGTATCTTGCTGTATTATTGTTTGTATCTGTGAGATAGTATACATATCAGATTAGAGGTAACAACAATGTAGGAAAAGACAGATTGCTACTTGCCGTAAAGAAGACACAACAAATTGCAGACATGCACAACTAAAAGACACTCGCATAAAGCTTTCGGCGACAGCCTTTATCAGTAAGAGGCACACACAATTTACATACACACACACACACACACACACACACACACACACACACACACACACACACACGACCATCAACTCCAGCATCTCGGACCGGACTGCAGCTACACTATGAGATCCAAAGTATCCGGACACCTGGCTGAAACTGACTTACAAGTTCGTGGCGCCCTCCATCGGTAATGCTGGAATTAAATATAGTGTTGGCCGACCGTTGGCCTTGATGACAGCTTCTACTCTCGCAGGCAGCCCATTCTTCACGGAGTGCAGCACTGAGGATAGGTCTGGACGTCGGTCGGTGAGGCCTGGCACGAAGTCGTAGTTCCAGAACATCCCAAAGGCGTTCTATAGGACTCAGGTCAGGGCTCTGTGCAGGCCAGTCCATTACATGGACGTTATTGTCGTGTAACCACTCCGCCACAGGCCGTGCGTTATGAACAGGTGCTCGATCGTGTTGAAAGATGCAATCGCCATTCCAGAATTGCTCTTCAACAGTGGGAAACACGAAGGTACTTAAAACATCAATGTAGGCCTGTGCTGTGATAGTGCCATGCAAAACAACAAGGGTTGCAAGCCCCCTCCATGAAAAATACGGCCACATCATAATACCACCGCGTCCGAATTTTACTGTTGGCACTACACAAGTTGCAGATGACGTTCACCGGGCATTCGCCATACCCACACACTGCCATCGGATAGCCACATTGTGTACTGTGATTTTTCACTCCACACAACGTTTTTCCATTGTTCAATTGTTTCAATGTTTACGCTCCTTATACCAAGTGAGGCGTCGTTTGGCATTTACCGGCGTGATGTGTGGCTTATGAGCAGCCACTCGACCATTAAATCCAAGTTTTCGCACCTCGGGCCTAACTTGTTGCAGTGGATCCTGACGCAGTTTGGAATTCCTGTTTGATGGTCTGGATAGATGTCTGCCTGTTACACATTACGACCCTCTTCAACTGTCGGCGGTCTGTGTCAGTCAACAGACGAGGTCGGCCTGTTCGCTTTTATGCTGTACGTGTTCCTTCACGTTTCCACTTCACTATCACATTGGCAACAGTGGACCTAGGGATGCTTAGGAGTGTGGAAATCACGCGTACAAACGTATGACACAAGTGACATACAATCACCTGACCACTTCGAAGTTCGTGAGTTCCGCGGAGCGCCCCATTCTGCTCTCTCACGAAGTCTAATGACTACTGAAGTCGCTGATATGGAGTACCTGGCAGCAGGTGGCAGCACAGTGCACCTAATATGAAAAACGTATGTTTTTGGGAGTGTCCGGGTACTTTTGATCTCATGGTGTATCACTTTGGGACGCAAGCAACAATCTGGATGGGGTGGCAAAGGGGAAGATACAGTAGTGTAAGGGTGGGGAGAGAGACGAACGCTGGCTGGTGGAGTGTGTTTAATAAATAGAGATAACGTTCGACGTAGTGATCAATTACCCATGTTTTAATCGTTATCTGGTTTTTTGCGTTCTAGCATCAGCCGTGTTTGCAGAACAAATTGTGCCACTGGTTTCGACCTTTTTTCGCCAAGAAACAAACTCTTTTTACGTTAGTTCTGGTGCCCAAATGTGTTTCAGCATTTACAGGGTTTCATTAAATTCCCTTTACAGACTTCAAGGACAGGTTCCTTACGCCAATAGGAAAAAAGGATAGTAAACAGGAGTTCTAACATGTACATCTTCAGAGCTATGAGTACTTGTTCATTTTTCCTACTGTGAAACACATCTCTTATACTGCAAGCTCTTTGCTTTCCATATTTGGGGAGGAGGTATTATGGTCCAAAACAAGAAACTGATGTCCACTAAACATGGGCTCTAAAATGTATATGTTAAGGGCTATGTGTACTTGCTCATCTTTGCTACTGTGAGACACATCTCTTCTATCGATCACGTGCTGATAGCCCCTAAGGTATGCATTTTAGAGCCCCTGATTACTAGACATTTTTTCTGGTTTGGTCCATACTGTCTCCTCTGTGTTTCACAGTATCGAAGATGATCAAGTGCACATAATGACCCTTCTAGACTCTGAGAAGCTCATCTGCAGAAACCAGCACGGTTTTAGGAAAGAATGGTCATGCGAGACACAGCTGGCCATCTTTGCGCATGATATGCAACAGGCTCTAGATACCGGCTCCCAGGTTGATGCCATAGTCCTAAATATTAGAGCCTATGTCTACTACACAATTTTTTTATTGTTTTGGTATAAGAAACATATCCTCAAAGTCTCTAAAGAGAATTTAGTTACAAACCACATGTGCCGTTATCACCAGGTTCTTATTTTACTGAGATATAAAAAAAACATAATGATTTGGTAGCAGTTCCAAGTGAAAAATCACGCTTTAAATACTCTGGTTTCCAAAATTAATGCAACAAACCGCTATTTCCCCATCCTGTGTCTAATTCACGATATATTCGTACAAACTGTGAACAGATGTCCGAAAGATCGTGTTCTGCACGGAAGATGGCATTCTAATAACTGGGTAGTCCGACATCCACAGTCGCTGTGTACACAGTTACAGACGGATCAGTGTGACACAGAGAACATGCCTGCCAGACTCTCTGCAATGGAGAACCATAGGAAGAATGGAAGCTGGACAGTAGCAAACTAATGAGGCCCGATAGCTTAATGTGACTCATTCTGTTGCTTCTCGGATGTGGCTACAGTTTATAGAGAACAAAACTGTACCCCAAAGATCAGGGCAGGACTGACCACGTGTGACATCAGAAAGAGAGGATCGTTATTTGTCTGAGAGGAACGACGGTTCAGTGCTGCACAGCAGCTGCCGTATGACCTCACAGCAACCACTGGACGTGTTATATCGAAGCAAACGGTGTACAGAAGGCGTCGACAGAGTGGTCTTTATTGTCGGAGACCTGCTGTATGCGTACCTCTGATGCATCTTCACAGAAGGAACATTTAGAATGAAGTCGTCAACGTCCCACCTGGACTTTTGAACAGTGGACCGATGTACTTCTCACAGAGGAGTCCCGATTTGGCCTGGAGAGTGTTTCTCAACAGATTCACATCTGAAGGAAACGGGGAACACTATTTCCTGAGCCAAACATAGTGGAAAAAGACCGATAGCAGGGAAGATTCTAATGGAGTGGGCAGTGATTAAGTTAACCACTCTTGTGGTTAGTGTTTAGTGTGTCAGGGATCTGTAAAACAATTAAGATCCTTGACGCCAGGAAGGCATCTGGCCCAGACGGTATCCCCGTAAGATTACATGTTGACTATGCTACAAATATAGCACCATTCTTATCCATCATCTATCAGAGATCATTGGAACAGCGGAAAGTTCCACGGGACTGGAAGAAGGCCCAGTTCATAGCAATCTATAACAACGGTAGAAAATCGGATTCACATAATTACCGGCCAATTTCACTGACATCGATTTGTAGTAGAATCATGGAACATATTTTGTGTTCAGACATAATGATCTTTCTAGACTCTGAGAAGCTCATCTGCAGAAACCAGCACGGTTTTAGGAAACAACGGTCATGCGAGACACAGCTGGCCATCTTTGCGCATGATATGCAACAGGCTCTAGATACCGGCTCCCAGGTTGATGCCATAGTCCTAAATTTTCGAAAGGCATTCGACGCAGTCGCTTGCTCCAAAAATTGCGCGCTTACGGTCTATCCGATCACTTATGCGGTTGGATAGAAAGTTTTCTACCAGACAGTGAGCACTATGTCGTCCTGAATGGGGAGACTTCAACAGACACAAGCGTAACTTCAGTTGTGCCCTACGGCAGAGTAATAGGTCCGCTGCTTTTTACGATTTACATAAACGATCTGGTTGATGGTATTGACAACGGCATTAGACTGTTTGCCGATGATGCTGTAGTCTAAGGAAAAGTAGTATCACACGTAAGTTGTAAACAAATCAATGAGGATTTGCAGAAAATAAATGCGTGGTGTAATGACTGGCAGTTATCTCTCATTATTAGTAAGTGCAGTATTGTTCGTCTGTATGGGACCCTTACCAGTTGGGTTTCATTCAAGAGATTGGAAAGGTCCAAAGAAGAGCGGCAAGATTCGTGACTGATACATGTATCCATCGCGAGAGCGTTACAAATAAAATACAAACTTTGAAGTGGGACACACTTCCAGATAGACGGCGTGCTAAACTGAAGGGGCTGCTCACTAAATTCCGAAATCCGATTTTCGCCGATGATGTGGAGCATATATTATTACTACCAACTTTCAAATCGCTCAGTGATCACCATTCAGAGATAAGGGAAATTTGAGCTCGTACTGGGGCGTTCAGACAGTCGTTTTTCCCTCGCGCGATCCGCGAGTGGAACAGACGGGGGGGAAATATGACTTTGGTGCGAATTGTGCCCTCCGCCACACACTGATTGGTGGCTAGCGGAGTATATATGTAGATGTAGATGTAGATGTAGACGTAGAACATCTCTTCATGAAATTGTACGGGTGAATCGGCAAGGTATAACTACTGTCAGATATCGTGACGAGATCTTCGGACCTGATGTGTGGTTGTTGCGAGGGGATGTGCGCCCAGACTTCTTATTGATGGACGGTAATGCTCGACCTCACAGAGCATGGGTGATTGATGTTTTCTTGGAAACGGAAGAGGTTTCACACATGACGTGACCTCCTCGCTGTGTCTGCAGCTCGTGGTCGTGCGGTAGCGTTCTCGCTTCCCACGCCCGGGTTCCCGGGTTCGATTCCCGGCGGGGTCAGGGATTTTCTCTGCCTCGTGATGACTGTGTGTTGTGTGATGTCCTTAGGTTAGTGAGGTTTAAGTAGTTCTAAGTTCTAGGGGACTGATGACCATAGATGTTTAGTCCCATAGTGCTCAGAGCGATTTTTGAACCTCCTCGCTGTCCCGATTTGAATCACATAGAGCATGTATAGGATGCACTACGGAGACGGGTTGCATCTCGTCAGTATCCACCAACCACTCTCCAAGGCTTGCGAGCATCTCTGCAGGAATTACTGTCTGCGTGCAGGTGGTAACAGATGTCGTCGAGGGTACACTAGTTTCCAAAATAAAGGCAAAAAACGGAAATCATGCAAGGTTGCTTTTACATTGCAACAAAACAATGTGATAGTAAAGTAGAAACAATGTAAAGAATAAATAACGTAAACAGCTGCAACATGCATAATGGTAGACACAAATATTCTTCGTTTTTTCCAACTTAAAGGATTTGCACACACATTCCGACAACCAGTTAATGTATGGGGTGTGACCGCCTCTGGCAGGAATACAGGCCTGGCAACGACGGGGCATGCTGTGAATGATATCATCAACTTCATGTTGATGCAATAACGCCCATTCTTCCTGTACAGTTACTGAAAATCACTATTTTCAATTTTGTTTCACGAAAATATTTCATGAGCATTTACAATTTGTTTCAACGTTCCTGTCATCTTGTACAGGTTTTGCCAGAGAAGATGGACGGGTAGAAATACAGCAGATGTTATCATGCACATATTTTACCCGAGAAGATGGAGGTGCAGAAACAGCCGATGCTTCATTCACATGTTCTTCCTGGGAAGACAGAGGCATAAAAACACAGCAGTTGTCATCATGTGCTACCTCTCTCCTGGAAGACGGAGGCGTAAAAACACAGCTGTTGTCATTATGCACTTGTTCCTCCTGGGAAGATGCGGATGTCATCATGTGTTTGTTCTCTCCAGCAAGACGGAGAAGTAAAAACTCAGCAGATGCCATCACACAAATCTTCTACCCGGGAATATGGAGGCCTAAGAACACAGCAAATGTCACCATGTGCTTGTTCTCTCCTTTAAGACGGAGATGTAAAAACACAGCAGATGCCATCATTCACATGTTCTTCCCAGGAAGACGCAGGCTTGAGAACAAAGCAGATGTCATCACAGCACTGGTAACCACGCAGCTGAGCGCCCCACAAACAAACCAACCACTGTCATAATATGCATTTTCATCCCAGAAAGACACAGCAGGTGTCATCATGCAAATGTTCTTCCTGGTAAGATGGATGTGTAGCAGACATCATCATGCACATGTTCTTCCTGGGAACATGGAGGCACCTAAAAGCATAGCAGATGTCATCTTGCACATGCTATTCCTGGAAACGTGGAACACACGCATGGTTAGCTGCTTTCTGTCCTTACTGGTATGACAGCAGACCGTTTGTCTGGAGAATCATGTGCCTGCATCTCGAACAGGGTGTATTGCAAATAAAGTGCGTGGGCCTATACAGAGCCAAGATGATGGGGGCGTCACTCGAGCACAGTTGGTTGAAATCTTTCGTCGAATCACAGTTCAGCCACATGCCGCATTACACCATACAGAACTTGCAATAAACTTCCTGGCAGATTAAAACTGTGTGCCGGGCCGAGACTCGAATTCAGGACCTTTGCCTTTTGAGGGCAAGTGCTCTACCAACTGGGCTACCCAAGCACGACTGACGACCCCCCCTCACAGCTTCAATACTGCCACTACCTAGTCTCCTACCTTCGAAACTTCACAGAAACTCTTCTGCGAAACTTCTGGAAACATCCCCCAGACTGTGGCTCAGCCAGGTCTCCGCAATATCCTTTCTTCCAGAAGTGCTAGTTCTGCAAGGTTCGCAGAAGAGCTTCTGTGAAGTTTGGAAGGTAGGAGACTAGGTACTGGCAGTACTGAAGCTGTGAGGGAGCGTCGTGAGTCGTGCTTTGGTAACTCAGTTGGCAGAGCACTTGCCCGCGAAAAGCAAAGGTCCCGAGTTCGAGTCTCGGTCCGGTATACTGTTTTAATCTGCCAGGAAGTTTCATATCAGCTCACACTCCGCTACAGAGTGACAATCTCATTCTGGAAACATCCCCCAGGTTGTGGCTAAGCCATTTCTTTGCAATGTCCTTTCTTCCAGGAGCGTTAGTTCTGCAAGGTTCGCAGAAGAGCTTCTGTGGAGTTTGGAAGATAGGAGGCTAGGTACTGGCAGAATTGAAGCTGTGTTGGCGGGTCTTGAGTCGTGCTTGGGTAGCTCAGTTGGTAGAGCATTTGCCTACAAAAGGCGAAGATCCTGGGTTCGAGTCTCAGTCCGGCACACATTTTTAATCTGCCAGGAAGTTTCATATCAGCGCACACTCTGCTGCAGAGTGACAATCTCACTGTAGAACTTGCAATTTCACTATGCCGCAGAAATATAGGGCACACTAGACAACATTCCATAAGTTATCAACACACTTGCATATCTTCTGAGGGTGCGTCATCCAAGGCAGTCAGTCGTATTTACGCAGTTCTATACGTATTTATTTGCTAGTGGAGATTGGCAGACCATTCTTGTAGTTATAAGCAGGGTTGTACCGAAGAGGTGGCGTGATGGGCTCCTATTAAGGGTGCACGCACATAGAGGGCGCTAAAACTGGACAAAAATTTAAGACATATAATAATTAATTGGGAAAGAAGTTCTCCTACCCCACCTCTTCCTATATTACGTGTATGATTAGGCGGTCTTGCCTCAGGCCGCATTTGTAAACCAACTCTGTTGTCACCTAATCATTTCTACAGTGTCATTTCGTACAAGTAGCATTATAAAGAGAATACCACTGCCGTACAGACAACTGTCGCTAAAGTGGATTATATGGCAGCAGTGCATTTGGTTCACACAAGATCTCAAAGGTCGATGAGAAGGTGCTGTATCAAGTAAGCAGGCTTTTTTTCCAAAGAATGGTTTAAGATGTGCATACTCAAATACTGAAGTAGCTTCTAGGTTATGTATTGCAGTGCAAGTGACTGTTCACAACGTTTTGTGAACGACGTTTCAGTAAAAAAAAAATTGAAGGTTGAGTATGGGTGAAAACAGAGTGTCACATTTAACTGTCCAGTCGATACGTTACGACACAGGTGCTAAACATCACTTCAGTGACATACCCGACAATTGTAATAAAAATACACTCCCTGGAAAGGGACACTTTCTCAACTTTTAATTTACCCTATTTTCTTTTATTTCTAATTAATGATTTATGAGGAGCAATTAAAATCGTATCTTATTGTACTTCCGCTCAGACCAATTTACACTAGTTGTACTATCATTTAATTAAGGATTTTATTTTACTTTCAGTTTTTTAGAAACTTTATACTACAGTCGAAACCGGTTATAATGACTTCGAAGGGACCGATGGTTAACAATCGTTATACCCGATAACCGCATAAATCAGGATTTTCTTAGTTTTTTTACGAAAATTTCGTATCCGTAAATTTTAGGGTGCCATGGAATTAACACTTCAAAAGGTATCAGAAACACAGAGCACCTACAGTATTTACAATACAGTATTTTGGAAAGGGACTTTAGAGAAATTTTTGTTATTTTTATGTAGTACGCACAGAAATAAAATGCCAGCAAAATGCGAAAACATTTAATAAGTGAAGAAAGAAGTAGCAACAATTAAAATCGCTCAAAAGAGGAAAGGCCGCTGGACCTGATGGGATACCAGTTCGATTTTACACAGAGTACGCGAAGGAACTTGCTTCCCTTCTTGCAGCGGTGTACCGTAGGTCTCTAGAAGAGCGTAGCGTTCCAAAAGAATGGAAAAGGGTACAGGTCATCTCCGTTTTCAAGAAGGGTACGTCGAACAGAAGGAACTTGCTCCCCTTCTTGCAGCGGTGTACCGTAGGTCTCTAGAAGAGCGTAGCGTTCCAAAAGAATGGAAAAGGGTACAGGTCATCTCCGTTTTCAAGAAGGGTACGTCGAACAGATGTGCAGAACTATAGACCTATATCTCTAACGTCGATCAGTTGTAGAATTTTGCAACACATATTACGTTTGAGTATAATGACTTTTCTAGAGACTAAATGGCTCTGAGCACTATGCGACTTAACTTCTGAGGTCATCAGTCGCCTAGAACTTAGAACTAATTAAGCCTAACAAACCTAAGGACATCACACACATCCATGCCCGAGGCAGGATTTCAACCTGCGACCGTAGCGGTCGCTCGGCTCCAGACTGTAGCGCCTAGAACCACACGGCCACTCCGGCCGGCTCTAGAGACTAGAAATCTACTCTATAGGAATCAGCATGGGTTTCGAAAAAGACAATCGTGTGAAACCCAGCTCGCGCCATTCGTCCACGAGACTCAGAGGGCCATAGACACGGGTTCCCAGGTAGATGCCGTGTTTCTTGACTTCCGCAAGGCGTTCCATACAGTTCCCCACAGTCGTTTAATGAACAAAGTAAGAGCATATGGACTATCAGACCAATTGTGTGATTAGATTGAAGAGTTCCTAGATAACAGAACGCAGCATGTCATTCTCAATGGAGAGAAGTCTTCCGAAGTAAGAGTGATATCAGGTGTGTCGCAGGGGAGTGTCATAGGACCGTTGCTATTCACAATATATATAAATAACCTTGTGGATAACATCGGAAGTTCACTGAGGCTTTTTGCGGATGATGCTGTTGTATATCGAGAGGTTCTAACAATGGAAAATTGTACTGAAATGCAGGAGGATCTGCAACGAATTGACACATGGTGCAGGGAATGGCAACTGACTCTCAATGTAGACAAGTGTAATGGGCTGCGAATACATAGAAAGAAAGATTCTTTATCATTTAGCTACAATATAGCAGGTCAGCAACTGGAAGCAGTTAATTCCATAAATTATCTGGGAGAAGGCATTAGGAGTGATTTAAAATGGAATGACCATATAAAATTAATCGTCGGTAAATCAGATGCCAAACTGATATTCATTGGAAGAATCCTAAGGAAATGTGGTCCGAAAACAAAGGAAGTAAGTTGCAGTACTCTTGTTCGCCCACTGCTTGAATATTGCTCACCGGTGTGGGATCTGTACCAAATAGGGTTGATAGAAGAGATAGAGAAGATCCAACGGAGAGCAGCGCGCTTCGTTACAAGATCATTTAGTAATCGCGAAAGCGTTACGGAGATGATAAACTCCAGTGGAAGACTCTGCAAGAGAGACGCTCAGTAGCTCGGTACGGGCTTTTGTTTAAGTTTCGAGAACATACCTTCACCAAGGAGTCAAGCAGTATATTGCTCCCTCTTAAGTATATCTCACGAATAGTCCATGAGGATAAAATCAGAGAGATTAGAGCCCACACAGAGGCCTACCGACAATCTTTCTTTCGACGAACAATACGAGACTGGAATATAAGGGAGAACCGATAGAGGTACTCAAGGTATCCTCCGCCACACACCGTCAGGTGGCTTGCGGAGTATGGATGTAGACGTAGAGAAAGCTGTTTGTTCAATGATGTCGAACACGGTCTTGGATAATGAATGAGATAAAATGTTGAGCATGTTTAAAACTGCAAGTGCTGTATAGTATAACAGTCATTAATGGCACATGTCGTTCCAGTTACTGTATTACAAAAATTAATCAACAGTAGCAAGAAGAAAAGACAATACTCTACACATAAATGACACGAAGGCTTACACTTTCTTCTATGTTTCCCTTTAAAATGTCGGACAAATGAGATGTACTCTACGTAACACATTGAGTATATCTGACACACATAACCACAAAACATCAATAACGAATACACTGTTGTTCCACTTCTGTACTTTGGAAAACCGTTTTGGCATTTAATTTTCTGGTTTTCTACAATCACTATGAAGACAGTGTTGTTTAGTTTTTTTAACCAAATGCTTTATCTCTAAATGCAATACAGTAAAGCATATCACAATGCATTGTCCTAGTTAAGGTAATTATTTATCTTTGCTTTTGGCTCTTAAGATGTGCGTATGCGTTTTGCTTTTGACGATGCGTTCGTTTTAACGCCGAATTTGATACCAATAATCTGCAGGAAACAAGAGTTTCACATAAACGTTATATTATTGGTAGTAATCCACAAATACATAGCAAACAAAAACGGACATTGGGCGCTACAGTCGATATATTTCTCAGAAAATATAATATAAAAATACGTCGCTTTATACGATAAGCCACAATAGGCGATGTCACACTAAGCGACTTTTTTTTAAAAATATAGCGTTGACGTAGCATTTAGATGGGACCATTAGATTTCGTTGTTACAGCCAATACGTCGTTAAAAGTGATGTCACTATAAACGGTATCGACTGTATTTGTAATTCATTTACTATAATGATCCATTTATTTTTATTGTGTGCAAATTTTTCATAGCTATAGTTCATTTAAATAATATTTCTCGATAATGCTTCATGTTTGTCAAACTTCCTTATAAAATTATAAAATTTTCTAAATCTGTATAGAAAAAAATGCAGAAAGGTGATTTTAGAGGGAAGGGGGTGCAGCTTCGGCAGTTCTCCCAAAGTCGCAAGATGATCTTGGTATGGGTCTGGTTACAAGCCTCATACATTACGCGCTTTTTACACGAGTTTCCATTTTTCATTACCAAAATAGTACTCTATTTGATCCCGACGTGATTGAATACACATTGTTTATGCTTATCTGAGCATATTACGAACATATTTAAGTTAGTGCTATTGTTGGCATCAGTACATATACAGTGCATATTATACGGGGTGATTCGGCATGGATTTTATGCAACCCGCAATACGTTTAAATACCAAGGGCAGGATTTTCATATTCTCTCTCACAACACCCAAACTGTTAGTCCTACAGAAAAATGAACAGTGCCTTTTTGTAGGGAATTTAATGTTGCTAAATTTTGTACCAGGATACGTTTTCGCTAGAGGCTGTAGGTTTCGAATTATTCAAGAAAAACGTCCAAAAGTAACCTCCAAATGCGTTTTTCTTGAATAACTCGAAAACCGTGGCCTCCAGCAAAAACGTATCCCAGTACAAAATTTTGCTACGTTAAATTTCCTACAAAAAAGTCCTGTTAATTTTTTTCTGTTGGATTAATAGCCTGTGCATAGCAAGCGAGAGAACGTGAAAATCTCGTGCGTTGTTCTTGGAGGCGTTGTGGGTTGCATAAAAGCGATAGGTAGGAGAGCTGAATCACAGTGAATACAGTGTGTTTATAAATGAATATCGGGGGTGTAAAAGTAGACTGCCTCCAAGCGGTACACCCCGGGCAATGCCGAAAGGTAGCTAAAAGTCTACTACTATCGTGGCGCTGCACTATGAGTGTGAACTCATCTCGCGGCTTAAAAGTGCAAATGGAAGCAAACAATAAAATGAATGGGTCTTCTCAAAACCCAATGACAAGAGACCTCGGCCCATCAGTCCGAGTACTGCAAATTAATATAGAAGGTATAAGTAAGACTAAATGTGATATCCTCTCAAGACTAGCACGGGATAACAATATACATGTCATACTGGTCCAAGAAACGCATGTAAACCACGAGGCAGATCTCATGAAAAGAGTTCTCATAACTGGATACTCCGTTGCTGGAGCTATTCACCATGAAAACTATGGATATGCTACATACGTGCACATTGACATTGATAACTGGGCTCCAATAAAAATTAGTTCTTCGGAAAACATATTTTTAATAGAAACACTAGTAAGTAACCTCACAATAGTCAATGTATATAAGCCTCCTAACATCCAATGGCCATAAGAAGCACTCCCTGAAACAAAATACCCTACCCTCTTAATGGGCGATTTCAATAGCCACCACAGTTTATGGGGCTATAGTGAAAACGATGATAATGGTCAAGCCCTACTTGAGTGGGCAGATATTGAAGACCTGCAACTAATATATGATGCTAAAGAGAGACACACCTTCTGGTCAGCTAGATGGCAACGCGGTTTCAACCCAGATCTGTGCTTTGTTAGTAGAGACCACAAGGGTAAAGGTTACCCATCAAACAGGAAAATATTAACTAACTTCCCACACAGCCAGCATAGACCTATCATTGTCCACGTTGTAATACAAGTCCCTCTTATAAAAACAGCTCCAAATCCAAGATGGAATTTTGAAAAGGCCGATTGGGAGTCATACGCAAAACGTGCCGATGCTACTGTACGGTGGATAAAGCCAATCATTAACAACTATGAACGATTTAGTAAAGCTCTTATTGCATGAGCTAAGAAAACTATACCACGCGGTTTCAGGAGAGAAAATACACCTGCCTGGAATGAAACAACTGAACGCCTCCATAATGAGTTCAAAGAATCGGGAGACAGGGAAGTGGCAGAGGAATTTATCGAGTCACTTGACAGCGCCCGAAGAGAAAAGTGGAAAAAAAACGTGGAAGGTATAGACTTTAGAAAGTCCAGAGGAAAAGCGTGGGCCCTACTCAGGAAACTAGGATCTGGTGCATACAATCCCTGTGAAAGAGCAAAAACCACTCCCAATGCAATTGCAGGCCGAATAGCCAATATGTCCTGGGCACCTCTTGACAAAGAAACCGCCAGAAACATTAAGAAACTAATTAAAACCCGGTGGAGACAAGCTACTGAAAGATCACATCCTGCAGCACCTTTCACAGTGGAAGAACTGAAAACGGTTATCTCGAACATCAAAACTAGGAAGGCAGCTGGGTCAGATGACTTATACCCAGAATTGATTAAACATAGTGGGAAAAAAGTTATCAACTGGCTCGTGAACTTCTACAATAACATCCTTGAAGAAGGCCGAGTGCCTAAGATATTCAAAAGATCTAACGTATTGCCAATGTTAAAACCTGGGAAAACACCAGACAAGCCCGAACATTTTAGACCAATCTCTCTCCTGAGCACCTGCTTCAAACTCCTGGAGAGACTATTTTATAATCGTATTGGGACGACTTTGAATGATACAATCCCCATCGAGCAGGCTGGTTTGCGACCACAACGTAACTGTTGCGACCAAGTACTGGCTTTAACAACACATATCGAGAACAGTTATGAACGGAAACTTAAAACAGCTGTTGTATTTATAGATTTAACCGCTGCATACGATACTGTGTGGAGGCATGGTCTCTTAGCAAGATACTTGAGATTATCCCTTGCCAGACCTTGCACAAATTACTAAGTGATATGCTCAGCAATAGAACCCTTGAAGTTCATCTAGAAGGAAAGAAGAGTCGAACTATTGTTTCAAACAACGGCTTACCACAAGGTTCTGTATTGGCACCATTACTTTTCAATGTGTACATAAGCGACATACCAACAACAAATGCGCGGAAGTTCTGTTATGCAGATGACATGGCCCTGGCTGTGCAACATGAAAGTTTCGAACAGTGTGAAAACTCCCTTAACCAAGACCTTGGAGTAATGGGTAAATATTTCAGATCTTGGAGATTAATTCCTAACCCAATGAAGTCAGAAGTTACAGTGTTTCATTTAAACAACCAACAGGCAAGCCGATCCCTTGACGTTACCTTTGCTGGTAGAAAGTTAAAGCATAACCCAAACCCAAAATATCTTGGTATTAAATTGGATAGATCGCTAACATTCAAACCACACTTAATTCAAACCACACCTAATAGATACTGCTGCTAAGATACGTACAAGAAATAATATTATTCAAAAGCTCGCCAATACTAGCTGGGGAGCTGATGTACATACTCTGAAGGTTTCTTCTGTAGCGCTGGTATACTCTGTTGCGGAATATTGCAGCCCTGTTTGGCTTAACAGCAGCCACACGTCTAAAGTGGATACTCAACTAAACAATACCATGAGAACTATAACTGGGACCATTAAATCCACCCCACTACCTTGGTTTCCTGTTCTCTGCAGTATAGCTCCACCACATCTTAGGCGGCAAACCGCCTTAGTTAATGAATGGCGTAAAATCTCCTCCAATACCAACCTTCCAATCCATCTGGACATTGCCCCAAATCCTTCCCGACTAAGATCTAGAAGACCACCATGGAGAACAGTTCAATACCTTATGGCTACGTCTTACGATGCTATGGATTCATGGAAAAATGAATGGTCCCAGACCGGACTATCCAAGAACTGCAATGAAATATCACCTGGTGGAAACCTACCTGGTACAGACCTGCCAAGAAGAACTTGGGTTATACTCAATAGACTCGGAACTGATCATGGCAGAAGTAGCGAGATGCTCTGTAGATGGGGCATACGAGATTCACCACAGTGCGATTGTGGACATCCAGAGCAAACGATCCAGCACATCATTCAGGAATGCCCAAAACGTGCATTTAAAGGATCCATTCGAGAACTCTATGCAGCTTCCATGTCTATAAGACGAGACATTATTTATGTGTTATAATGTATGTTGATTTTATCTTTATCTGTCTGTATGTATTTAAACATGAAACCATTTGTACTTGAAAACTACATAAGCTAAATAAATAATAATAACGTTTTATAATATTTATTACATTAAACTTACAGTTATAAATGTTATGTCAAATGAAAGAGCGACTCAAATAGTTGAGTGTGACACCAGTGCGCATGCACAGCGCGCAATGTTTCCGCCGCAATCCGCTAGATTGGTTTAACTTCACTGAACCCAAGCGCTGGATAGGCCGCAAGGGGCCCAATGACAGGACTTACTTTGCGTGGCCTCCACGTTCAGCCGACCTAACACCATGCGATTTTTTCCTTTGGGGCTTCATCAAGGATCGTGTGTAAGTGCCTCCGCTACCAGCCTACCTTCTTTAATTAAGAAACCGGATTGAAGGAGCTGTTGCCACAATCACTGAAGACACACTTACCAACGTGTGGGATTAAATCGGCTATAGACTTGATGTGTGCCGTGTGACAAATGGTGCTCACATTGAACATTTATAAGGTTTTTGGTAAAACTGTTTGAGTTGCTCTTTCATTTGACATATCATTATAACTGTAACTTTAATATAATAAATATTAAAAAGCGTTTAAACCCCGATATTCATTTATAAACACCCTGTATTTCTCCTATGGTCAGTACTTTCTATTCACTAGGTACGTCCGCCTCCGGAGCGTAGCGGTAGCGTTACCGCCTACCACGCAGGGGGCCCAGGTTCGATTCCCGGCAGGGTACTGGGTGTTGTATGTCCATCATCATTGGCGCGCAAGTCGCCGATGTGGCGTCAACTAGAAAGGTTTTGCAATACGGCGGCCGAACTCCCCCGAATGGGGCCTCCCGGTCAACAACGCCATACGATCATTTCATTTCACTAGGTAATCCTCGAGTACACTTTTGTAAAGTAAGTCACAATTTTTGTATAATTAAAATCATATTAACTTCACATTTTCACTTAATTGTTGTATGCTGCTGCAGCCCATTCCACGAAACATGCGCAGAGTCGTGGACTCTCTTTGACCCAGACTGCTCGCGCAGCTTAGAAGGCTGCCACAATCCCAGCTGTACTCAGCAGTGTGAGCGCGTAGTAAGTCTACTTCGGAACGCTATCATGCATACATTCCATTGCGAAAAAGTCTTTTTCATGATTCCAAGGAAATTCCGAAAACAAAACAAGAATATCGCAGGTTGGAGGAGGGCAAAGAGGCTTTCTGATCTGCAGAAAACTGATGACTATAGGTTTTTAAAAAATTGCATACAGAAAATTAACCTGATCATGCGAGCCAGGTTATAAAACATCAAACCAGACAGAGCCGTGCTGGTGTATGAAATTTGTCCTCTTACATCCAGCAAAAATAGTACATAAGTGTAAATGAGAATAAAGTATGTACAATTTGAACGTACACACGGGTGCGTCGAAACGACAGTAGTCATCCAAGCTCTTAAGACACTTTTAAAACAACAGCTTCAAGCGAATTGTTTATGTGTACAGTACGAATATAAACATCGTATTTTCGTTATATTAGTAAAATAACAACTCACTGACGATGGCGTATTTGTGCTGTAACATGCCTGGGCAACGAAAGTAACATGAAAATAATTTACGAGTTTTAAAACAGGCAGAACTCAATCTTGTAATTTATCCATGTTTTCATAAACTTCTTTTCTCCTCTCGATTTTTCCTCACGTAAAACACTTAGCAGTTATCCCCTCGCCAATCTTTCGCAGGGTAGGTGCAAAGGACGGTTCGAGGTTTTTTTTTTTGCCTAAGTGGTGAATCTCTCTAGCAGAAGCCTTTCTGTCCGTTTGATGTTCCTTTATGATCCGGCCTCTGCGCTGCGAAGAGAAAGAACGCCAACAGGGAAGCCGTAATTATTTCGCTCATAATTCATTAATCTCTGCTGCTTTGCAGAGTAATTAATCTGGTACATCCTGCTTTCCTCTCTGGCCGTTATTAATTACATCTCTGCAGAACGTGCAGCGAGCGGCTTTAAAGGAATCTGGCCGAACGCTACAAATACAGCGCCTGCATTCAGAGAAATGTACTATAAAAGCTTCCTATCGACACAGACGTCAGAGGAGGTCTTATCATTTTGTTAGCGAAGCCCAAAAATAACAAGGTAGAGATTTTTTTTGCAGCTAAATTGTGGGTCTAAATTCTTAAATTCTTTGAAACACATCTCGTTTCGGGCCACTGTTGCATCTAAAAGGTACAATTGTGTCTACAGGGATTTCACGAGCATTATTCCGAAATTAATGCCCCCACATAGTTTCATGGAAACTTGCACAGACACAGAAAGCACAGTAACACAGACCAAGATTTCACTCTCTCATTTTGATAATAACCACCACCATTCCGTATGCATTTTTGCCAATTATAAACAAGTTCCTCTACGTAGCACTCACAGAAACCTGGACCACGTCAGACACTGTCTTGCATCTTTTACAACGACATTTAAGCCTGGAAAATCTTGAACACATAGCCCATCTTTCATAGGCTCAAGGTCAAAGATGCTTCATCACGACTTTGCGATGGATACGATAGGACAGCACAGTCAAATTTGCCCATAAGTTCAACGATCGCAAAAGTGTTTTGGGCCTGGTGTAATCGTGTTTCAAGCGTAAATTTAACTTCTTCTTTAGCCCGACCCTGAAAATTCGGGCTTTCAACCTAGTCAGCGCCGTCTTGTAGCATTCTGAATTGAAGGCTGCTTTATGCCCTGAGCAACAAAAAGAACCGGACTTCGCACATTGCTTTCCTTATAGACGGATGCATCTTGAACTTGTCCTTGGTTTGGAGAATTCGCATGTCACCACTCGATGGACCGCCTTTTGTATTCCGTCTGGTGGTGGTGACAATACATCTCATCTCCAATAATGCTGGTGTTCAGAAAATTGTAACCTTCACACCCCCCCCCCCCCCCCTCCCCATCCCATTGGTCCAGCAATTCCCGAAAGATTTCCATTTGATTTCTTCATCTTCTTCTTCTTCTTTTTTCGCACTTTGTGATAACAGAGTTTGGGTAGCATCTTGACAAAGAGCTATAGACGACATTTGACTGCATATGCAATTCCTTGTTGTAAACTACCAGTCATCACGGATGAGCTGATCAAGACACTGTTGGTCATGAGGGATACTAACTAAGCAGGATCGACGAGAGCGTTATTGATGTGGACATACGTTTCACCACTACTCAAATTCCGGGCCCACCGCCTCACATTACTCAAATTTACTGCACCGCCTCCAGCCACCTTCAGCAAGCGTCGATGGATTTCAGTTGGCACAATTTGTTCAGGAATGATGAATTCAATGGCGCACCTCTGTTTCATACTCACCTCCATGCAGACGCCATTTTGGAATGCTCTCCTGCCGCTGCATTCTGTCGCCTTGCTCGGACAGACCAATTCAACACAAAAAGGAAGCATTTCGAAATGACCTTCATATTTATCCGTTGTGCATGTGCAACGATGTGATTGGGATTCGCCTTGTCAAGGAAGTACCAGTATTCGTGGCAAGCCTGGAATGTGTGATGCTTCAGCCATTGACACTCGTAGTTACCGACGCCTTAGTTGAACAGAACTAATGACGATCGAACACACTGTTTAGTCAATAATAACTACTTTATTGAATATTGTTTTACACAATATAAGACACATACGAACACAACGTATTACAAGAGCACACTGCCTCTTTTCTCTCTGAAGAACCAACACTTGACAGTGTTTTGCGTGGTAAAGTTCGTTTCTTCCTCCGTCAGTCCAAACTGGTTCGATCATTTCTAAATTTTGATGTTATTGATCTTGTCGTTGCTGCATAGACCTTCCCCCAACCCCCGCCTTGCAGTGTGGAGTACAAGGGGAATTGTGTACGCAATATGTACATAAGGCGTTTCCACTGTACGCTGTAATACCCGTTAGTGGAACAACTACATGAAATGTACAAAGATACACAATAAAACATGTTACATAAAATTATACGTTAGGAGAAAGAGAAAAAATAAACACCATACAATATATAATTCAAACACATATCAGAACGTTGCTGATATTAGAAATACACTCATGCTCATAAATTAAGGTTAATGCTGATACATGGTGAAACAATGCTCTGGTGGGCGGTTTGTGGGTTTAAATCACCTCGGGGTATGACCATGCGATGCATTTGACCTGCGGTCGTCGCACGGTGGCGCTGGCAGCAGTACACATACGCACAGGTTTTTTGGTGCATATCAGAGTACGATGCAGCGAGTAAGTGTGCAGACTTTTTCAGACGTGCTAATCGTGACTGTGTGTTGAAAATAGCTCAAAGAAAACATATTGATGACGTTATGAGGGGTAGAATACTAGGGCGACTGAAGGCTGGCCAAACACAGCAGGTCGTAGCACAGACCCTCCGTGTACCACAAAATGTAGTCTCAAGATTATGGCAACTATTCCAGAAGACAGGAAACGTGTCGAGGCGCTACAGTGCGGGACGTCCACAGCGTACAACACCATAATAAGACCGATATATCACCATCAGTGCCCACAGACGACCACGGAGTACTGTAGGTAGCCTTGCTCGGGACCTTACCGCAGCCACTGGAACAGTTGTCTCCAGACACACAGTCTACAGACGACTGAACAGATGGTTTATTCGCCCAGAGACCTGCAAGGTGTATTCCACTGACCCCTGGTCACAGAGGAGCCCGTAAAGCCTGGTGTCAAGAAACAGTACATGGCCATTGGAACAGTGGTCCCAGGTTATGTTCACGGACGAGTCCAGGTATAGTCTGAACAGTGATTCTCGCCGGGTTTTCATCTGACGTGAACCAGGAACCAGATACTAACCCCTTAATGTCCTTGAAAGGGACCAGTATGTAGGTCGTGGTTTGATGGTGTGGGGTGGGATTATGATTGGTGCACGTACACTCCTGCATGTCTTTGATAGAGGAACTGTAACAGTCAGTGGTATCGGGACGTCATTTTGCACCAGTATGTCCGCCTTTTCAGGGATGCAGTGGGTGCCACCTTCCTCCTGATGGACGATAGCGCACAGCTCCACCGAGCTGCCATCGTGGAGGAGTACCTTGAAACAGAAGATATCAGGCAAATGGAGTGGTCTGCCTGTTCTCCAGACCTAAAGCCCATCGAGCACGTCTGGGATGTTCTCGGTCGACGTATCTCTGCACGCCTTCAAACCCCTAGGACACTTCAGGAGCTCCGACAGGTACTGGTGCAAGAATGGGAGGCTATACCCAAGCAGCTGCTCGACCACCTGATACAGAGTATGCCAACCCATTGTGTGGCCCGTGTACGTGTGCATGGTGATCATATTCCATATTGATGTTGGGGTACACGAGCAGGAAACAGTGGCGTTTTGTAGCACATGTGTTTCGGGACGGTTTTCTCAACTTATCACCAATACCGTGGACTTACAGATCTGTGTCGTGTGTGTTCCCAATGTGCCTATGATATTAGCGCCAGTTTTGTGTAGTGGTTTGTGTGGCACCACATTCTGCAATTATCCTTAATTTATGAGCATGAGTGTATAATATTGACAAGATGATGATGCTTGGTTTGTGCAGCGCTCAACTGAGCGGTCATCACTGCCCGTACAAACCCCCAATTTTTTCACAGTCCAGTCTTGCCACTGTTACGAATGATGATGATGATGACGAAATGTTGAGGACAATACAAACACCCAGTCCCCAGGCAGAGAAAATCCGCAACCTGGCAGGGAATCCAAACCGGGACCTTTTGATCCAGAGGCAGCAATGCTAGCTACTAGACCACGAGCTGCAGACAATAGTGACAAGAGAACCATCATATATTTAGTAGAAGAAGGATGTACCTGTGAGAAAAGTAAAGGTACAATAAATTTGAATGTCAAATGTTAAGTAGTTACAACTGTCTCTTAACACCACAGCTGCAAATAATTTTATCTGTGAGAGAAGAAAAAAATCAAAACCTGTTCCTGGCTCCTATTACTGCACAGTATTTGCGCTGTCAACCAAGAATTTATTTTTGATCTGTTTGATAATATTGTCATCGAGGTGCGGTGGTGGTCTGCACCAGCATCCATAGCATGATTGTGTCGCATTAGCTGGTGTAGCAGTAGGGGCGTGGTTGGGGCAGTCCCTTCCTACTGAGCATTGTGAGAATCCTCTAACTCACCCTGCAAAGTGGAAAAGTGTCCCTGTCTTGTAGTATCCACATTGGTTTCAGCCTATATACCGAAACTGTTGATCGTCTTCCATGTAGGCTGATGTCAAATGTGTTATCGCTTCGGTAAAGCACTTTGTCTGGCCCCGTTTAAGGCTGTTTGAAGTGATTGTATCATCATGCAATACTACAAACTCACAGTGTTTCAGTTCTGTGTATTCAAATACTCACGGAGAACCATGACACTGCAGGGGAGAAGTGTGAATCTTGGCAGTATGCATCTTTACTCGTTCGACTAATTCAGGCAAATCTTTGGAGTACTAGTTCGACGAGTCCTGTTAGTGGGTTTTGGGTTTGTCCATACAGAATTTCCGCCAACGAGGCTGGTTAGTCCTGCTTGAAAGCTGATCCCACACTTAATAACACCCAAGAAAGACTTCCATGGTATTCCATGCTACTTTGAAAGTGTGATGCCACCGCTCTATGAAACCGTTGCTTTCAGGGTAGTAGGCAGTTCCACTCCACACACTTGACAACGATTCGAGAATGAGTCATGCAAATAGTGCAATCCACAGTTCTGTAAAGCCTCTTGCTGTTGACTCCGCCATGATGTCCAGCAGTGGAGTGGGCTCAACCCATCCTGACACTCTATCAGCAACTTATAAGATACATTTAAATCCCCCCGATACTGTAAGGGGGCCAACCAAATCCAGGTATACATGCTATAATCATTCGGCATGTAATCATCCGGGCTCAATTTTGAGTGTGCCTAAAGTAGGGGCCGAGTGTTGTCCTATATTACTCCTTTGATACTCCACACATGCCTGTGTCCAAAGTCGGCAGTGCTTTTTCATATCTGTCCATATGAAAAGTTCCATCGCCAACTTGACTGATGGGAGTTTGCTTGGATGCGCCAGCTCTGTGGAAACCCCTAAGATAGTTTTTCTACGCTCAAGCGCCAAAGAAACTGGTATAGGCATGCAAATTCAAATTCAGAGATGTGTAAACAGTCAGAATATGGTGCTGAGGTCGGCAACGCCTATATAAGACAAAAAGTGTCTGCCGCAGTTGTTACATCGAGTACTGCTACTATAATGGTAGGTTATCAAGATTTAAGTGAGTTTGAACGTGGCGTTACAGTAGCCGCACAAGTGATGGGACACAGCATCTCCGAGTTAGCGATGAAGTGGTTATTTTCCCGTACGACCATTTTACGAGTGTACTGTGAATATCAGGAATATGGAAAAACATCAAATCTCCGATGCGGCTGGACAAAGATCCTGCAAGAACAGGAACAACGACGACTGAAGAGAATCGTTCAACGTAACAGAAGTGCAACCCTTCCGCAAATTGCTGCAGATTTCAATGCTGGGCCATCAACAAGTGTCAGCGTACAAACCATTCAACGACACATCATTGACGTGGACTTTCGGTGCTGAAGGCCCACTCATGTACCGTTGATGACTGCACGACACACACCTCGCCTGGGCCCATCAACACCGACATTGGACTATTGATGACTGGAAACGTGTTGTCTGGTCGGACGACTCTCGTTTCGGATTGTATCGAGCGAATGGGCGTGTGGGTATGTAGACAACCTCTTGAACCCATGGACCCTGCATGTCAGCAGGGGACTGTTCCAGTTGGTGGAGGCTCTGTAATGATGTGGAGCGTGTGCAGCTGATAATCGAGACACGAGGCTGGCAGGTGACAAGTACATAAGCATCCTGTCTTATCACCTCCATCCACTCATGACCATTGTGCATCCCAAAGACTTGGGCAATTCCAGCAGGACAATGCGACACCCCACACATCCATAATTGCCAAAGAGCGGCTCCAGAACATTCTTCTTAGTTAAAACACTTCCACTGGCTACCAAACCCCCGAAACAAGAACATTATTGAGCATATCTGCTGTTCAGAAGAGATCTCCACCCCCTCGTACTCTTACGGATTTATGGACAGCCCTGTAAGATTCAAGGTGTCAGTTCCCTCCAGCACTACTTAAAACACTGGTCGAGTCCATGCCACGTCGTGTTGTGGCACGTTTGCGTGCTCGCGTGGCGTCACAAGATATTAGGCAGGTGTACCAGTTTCTTTGACTCGTCAGTGTTTAATTCTTAGGTATGAATGGGTGGATGCGTCTTTGTGATGTGTCACACCATAGTCTGCTAACTGTACCTATCATTTGTTGGTGTTCTAATTATAGACTGTTGAATTGGTTTTTATTAACTGTTGGAGTGTCTCATCGTTCTCTTGTGCTACGGCAAGGTGATCAAAGTTCAGGCCAACCGACATATAAATGTGAAACGTCCCCTTTTTGAACAGTTATACAAGACTGTCCTTAAACTGACATACAATATTTTTTAGCGCAACGCAATCTGACTTTCAATAATCCCTACAAAAGAATGGGCTTGACTAACATTAACCTATACCTTTCAGAAATCACTTACCTCACAAAAACCTTCATTACTCGAACTATTGCAGTACAGCGAGCGCCACTACTGCCAGCTAAATAAAAGATTCAAACAACGGAAGGCACTAACTACTGATAGGGATAGTTAGCAAATGAAAGATATCAATAGAGAACAAACAATGTATTTACCTTAATAGTCATAATATATATAGCAGTTCATGACAAATTACAAAACTCCGCCATCTATCTCCCCACATCCACCACTGCTGGCGTCTCACCTCCAACTGCGCAACGCTACGTGCTGTTCACAACCAGTTGCCTAACACTACAATGGCGAGTATTACAACAATGCAAAGCAGACACAGACTGCACACAGCACAGCCAGTGATTTTCATACAGAGGTGGCGTTACCAATAAAAAAACCTAAACAGCCTAGTTACATAGCCCCCATGCTCCCCACAAAAAATTTTACAAATTGGTTTGGGCAGTGGCCAATACAGATTTGAAAAAATTTTTCATAATTACAATAACAAAGATATCAAATGCACACACTTATTGATACAATGTTGGTCAAAAGTTAAAATTTTCTCACAGTCCATAAAGACAGTCCTCTGAAATACGTAATTCTTGTACTACTTGTGCCAACTGATCTTGCACTTCCCGGATTTCTCTTTTGTACTGTGTATTGATTTGATTTTGATTTTGTTTGAATTTTCTAATTTCTACATACTCTTCAGTGTCAGTGAAGGCTACAGGTGTTGTGTTATTCAGATCATCCTCTACCTTTGTAGATAAGTTAGTGAACTGATCTGAAAGTTCGGCTACTTTATCCGATAGTGAAATTATTTCCTCTGTATGTTTTTCTGAACCAAGTTTCAAAGTATCTACTGTGTCCTTTAAGTTTTCCTGAGTTTTTGCAAGTTGCGTAACCGAATCGGTAGATGCAACTGAGTCAATTTTAGCTTGCAAGGTGTCGTGATTTTCATGAACAATGGTTTGCAGTTCTTTTATGGCTGCTTCGTGATTCTGTAATACATTTTCATGCCGCGAAAAAATGGGTTGAAAATGCTCACAAATTTGTGTTTTTACGTCATTACAGACTTTTTGACATTTCGATTCAATGTTATGTAACTCACTAGTTAAATCTTCACGTGTTTGTTCAAGTGTGGTGTCTAACTTTTGAAGATTTTGTCCCATTGCGTCTAACTGTTGCTGTGTTTGTCTCTGGTGTTGTTCCATTGTGTCTAACTTTTCAAGCTTTTGTCCCATTTGTTGCATTAATTGTAATAACAATGCACTGGTGTCTGAAACATGTTCCTCAGTGCTTTTCGGCAGTGAATTTGCACCGGCAACATTCACATTTTGACAAGCGGAAAATGTGTCTTGACTCATTTGAGAAAACGGCGAGGACGCAAAACCTGAATCTACAGTATTTGCAAAATTGTGTCCTGTCATTTCGGATTCCTGAGGCGAGCTGTTGCCGACCGATCGATCGATAATGCTTCCCTCTTCACTAATTGTTTCACTGTCCACGCCATTGTTTGCCGCCCGCTCCATTTCCCTATGCACAATTACCAAATTACTACTTTGAACATCAGTTAATTCATTACTCGGTGGCGCTAACACACTGCTTTCGTCTTCACTGTCATTTCTCAGTTTACTTTGGAGCCTAGTATTACGTTTTTCACACGCCATTATTGTCACAGTATTTCACACGACAACACAGAAAAACACAATTTGAAGATCAAAAATAAGAGAACACATTAACATAGCACTGAAAATAATATCTAGTTAATTGCAAGCGCAGCTGCGAAAAACTTGCTGCAAATCTACATGCATGCCACAATTGTTTTACTGTACAACAATGAAAAACTACAACTACAAAGGAAATTCTCTCTATAATTACGCGCTAGCAATAAACAAAATCTACACTAATTACACAAACTACAAGAAAAAATCAGAAGATTCCAGTGAGGTATCCTCGGCTAAGGGTCGACATATGAAACGTCCCCTTTTTGAACAGTTATACAAGACTGTCCTTAAACTGACATACAATATTTTTTAGCGCAACGCAATCTGACTTTCAATAATCCCTACAAAAGAATGGGCCTGACTAACATTAACCTATACCTTTCAGAAATCACTTACCTCACAAAAACCTTCATTACTCGAACTACTGCAGTACAGCGAGCGCCACTACTTCCAGCTAAATAAAAGATTCAAACTACGGAAGGCACTAACTACTGATAGGGATAGTTAGCAAATGAAAGATATTAATAGAGAACAAACAATGTATTTACCTTAATAGTCATAATATATATAGCAGTTCATGACAAATTACAAAACTCCGCCATCTCTCTCCCCACATCCACCACTGCTGGCGGCTCACCTCCAACCAGCTGCCTAACACTACAATGGCGAGTATTACAACAATGCAAAGCAATGCAATGCAAAGCAGACACAGACTACACACAGCACAGCCAGTGATTTTCATACAGAGGTGGCGTTACCAATAAAAAAAACCTAAACAGCCTACTTACAAATGACTCTAGAAAGGTAGTCGCCGACCATGTTACCCACCACCTCTATGTGTACAATGTCCGTGGGAACTGACTCATCAAATCCAAGCGCCTAAACTGTGGTGATGAATAATGCTTACTGTTGCTTTTGTTTGCCTCCACCGTCTGGTGGTGGTCAGTAAATATTGTAAACTTTTGTCCATCACTGTCTGTCTTGAAATATCTAATTGCCTCACAAATTGTCAACAATTTCCAATCAAATGCGGGCCATTTGCATTGGTCTGTAGTCAACGTTTTTGGAAAGAATCTCAGTGGGTAGTGCTTTCCATCAATAATCTGCTGCAATGTAGAGCCAGTTACCATGCCGCTTGCATCAGATGTTAGGGTTAATGGCACACCCTCTGTACTGTGTAACTGTGCTGCTAGTGACAAATATCTCTTAAAAATGTTTACAGTCACTAAGTATCGGAGCAGCTCCTGAAAGGTTGTAGGTCTAGGCATAGAACGAATTGTTTCAAGTCGTTTCTTTGTGGGTTTAATCCCAGTGCTGCTTACGGAATGCTTCTTTTGTTTCGTTTACTGCTTGCTCAATATACAGATTGAATAACATCGGGGAGAGGCTACAACCCTGTCTTACTCCCTTCCCAACCGCTGCTTCCATTTCATGCCCCTCGACTCTTATAACTGCCATCTGGTTTCTGTACAAATTGTAAATAGCCTTTCGCTCCCTGTATTTTACCCCTGCCACCTTTAGAATTTGAAAGAGAGTATTCCAGTCAACATTGTCAAAAGCTTTCTCTAAGTCTACAAATGCTAGAAACGTAGGTTTGCCTTTCCTTAATATATTTTCTAAGATAAGTCGTAGGGTCAGTATTGCCTCACGTGTTCCAACATTTCTACGGAATCCAAATTGATCTTCCCCGAGGTCGGCTTCTGCCAGTTTTTCCATTCGTCTGTAAAGAATTCGCGTTAGTGAGCAGTAATCTCCACATAATGTTAAAGGAATTGTCCTTCTTAGGTACTTAGTGAATAGGTGATGCCCAATGCCTTATTGGGGGGGGGGGGGGGGGCGCTTGAAACATGGGAATGTAATGCACTGTCCCATGTCTGAACCCGAGACATTGAAACCACACCTCCTCTCACTCTGCCTAAGTGAATCACTTTCAACCTTCACTACATTAACCTGTGAGTTACATAACAATTGACTTGGTGTGTTGTTACCCAGGGTCACCTGTGGTGCTGGCTGCTGTTCCTGCTGCAGCAAGTTGCCTATCCTTTTGCATGTAAGATCCAACTGCTCTTGATGATGTTTTAATTGCGTTTGTTGTTGTGTATTCACTAGACCTAATAATGCTTTCTGTTGCACCACTTCCTTCATCTTGTTGTTAGTGGAGTTCGTCATATCTACAAGGTTCAAGATTTGTCCTTACTCTCTTCACGTGCTGGGGTACCTAAGGTGTCCATGACCTTGGAGGTGCGCAGTGATTGTGCTGCCATCATACAATTAGTCACTCTCCTAGCTAAGTCTGGTGACAGTTTGTGATGGTGGAGAAAATCTGCCCCTATAACTGGCACTGATACTTCCGCTTCCACAAAGTTGCAGTTGTATTCGCACTGGACACCCATATCCACTGTCAAGTGTCTTATCCCACAGTGATGGACAACAGGTGAGTCATAAACAGCACATAGAAAAGTCTTCTTTGAATTGCAGTCAGAACCAGCTTTCTCCCACCGGACTGTGCTAACTGCGGAACTGGAGTGAACCAGGACCTGCGGCCTGGCACTCGATCCCAGACGAAAATTCTAGTGTCAGTTGGCTGATAAGAGCGTAAGGTTATTCTCGTCAGACTCATCTTACAGCCTGCTGGCATCGTGGTTTTTGCTTCTCATTGCCCCTATAGTAGGCTGTTGTTGAGTGTATGCGAATTTACAAGGCAAATTACATTTTCGTGACATTGCACCAAACTTCTCGTGATGCCAACATATTTGTCGCGGAGTCACCTGTATGCACTGTGTTGTTGCGATTCCACTGCCGATGACCTCGGGGCGATGTCCTGTATTTGCGAGAGGTCGGCTGTTTCTGTGACAGCTCGCTCAACTGCCACTAAGTACTGTCTCTGTAGATCACACGAGCGGTTGCACCACGCCTTCCCAGCCTCGGGGGAGTTCGTAAGACCTCATGTTTCCTCCGGTCCCCGCCCTTCTTACTGTACAAACACGGTTGACTATGTAACATAGGGAAAATATTTGATGCTCAAAGCAGTTTCATTATGTAGCTGAGATACTGCGTTGATTCTGTCGGCAGAGTTCAATTTGACTTCTACAGGTCCCAGCTCCCTTGAAATAAGCGTCGCTTGTAGTGAAAGTTTTAGTATCCACACTCTCCATAAGGTGTCACCAGAAAGGATGCCAGATGATATAGCTCGCCGAAGGTATCATATTTCAGAAGGCGTTCTGTTTCCAATCTTGTCTTCGTGCAAGACCTGTTGTATCTGATGTTCAGATGTCTTCGACAAACGTAACAACAAAGCCTTTTTTGTCATATCCACTTGTTTGATATAGATGGAGAGGCAGTAATGTCATTAATGAGGTGAGAATGTTCTACCAACTTTAAGAGAATCGCTTGTTATTTCGTAACTTTGTAGAATTAATTCAACCATTTGAAACCAAGTTTGAGGCTGGTTGGGCTGGAGCGCTGGTAATTTGGGAATTTTTCCTGGCCTCAGTGGCTCGTCATCAAACACTTCTTGAAAGCGTATAATTTTGCCAGATTGAGACTGCAAAAGTTTTTGGGCCACACGTGGAGTGGTAGTACACCTGGTGCCCATCTCGCTCAGCTGTTGGCTTGGTCCTCTTAAACCTTCATAGCCTGTGCAGTTTTCAGGTGCATCATCCTGCCTCCTCCACTTCTCTTCATCCAGTGCTGATGGAATGATAATGGAGTACAGTTCGCCATTTTAGTCTGAGTGCTGGGTGGCAACTTCCACTATTTACTGATGTTGAAAGTCATCCGCCGTCGCCCAATGTTTGGTGTTGCGCATAGGTTGTTGTAAAGTATCTACTGATTTGGAGACACCACTGCAGCTACCGTCGTCTTAGTGGATCAGAACTAATGACAGTCTAACACACTGTTAAATGAACAATAACTACTTTATTGAATATTGCTTCACGTAACGTAGGACATATACAAACGCAAAGCATTACAATAAGACACTGCCTCTTTTCTCTCTAAAGCACCCACACTTCTCAGTCCTTTGCATGGCAGAGTTTGTTTCTTCCTCTATCGATCATGACTGGCTCGATTATCTTTAACTTCTGATGTTTTTGTTGTTATCTTTGCTACAGGCTTCTTCCAGCTAACAGTATTACCATGGCGATATAGAAACGGGCATCGCCCACTTTTAAAACCCATATCCGATTTGATTTTTAAACACAGTCGGGTTACTGTGCTCAGTGCTGATAGAGGCTTTCATTGTCCTCTAGGGGTGCAATATCTAGCCGAGAGCTTGTCGGGACACTCTGAGATGGGGGTGTAGAAATGAAGAAAAAATTTATTTAATGTAGTAACTTTGCATTTAGAACACAGTTACATGGAGCACGTTACGGCAGACGTAGTTGATACACCATATTTTTCGGAATATTTCACCTTTTTCAGCAAGTCTTTTTTCCCTTGCAAGTCAGCTTGTAGTTAAACTGGCACTGTAAGACTGCTTCCACAGTCTCTGGCAGCAGTTGATTTCTTTCATCGGTCCACCGGGCCGACATCAACGAAACTACTCTTTCCACAGTGGCGTTTTGTGCGAGAATAGAGAACAACTACTCACATAATTTTAGCAGTCAGCATATGCATTCAGGATTTTCAGTTTCCTTAAGAAAGTAAATCCTCCTTTCTTCCGCAGAGCGTTTAGACTTCCAATCTTCTGAGTCATGCTCAGTTTCTAAAAAGCTCTTTAGTTAAAGATATTCCTGAAAACAATTGTCGCCTGAAATCTTCACACCACTTTTAATCAGGTACATAATAGTGTTTTCGGTCATCACCCAATAGCTTCACTCAATCTTAGACGGTAAACAGTTGACAACAACACTTTAGTTCAAAAAATGGTTCAAATGGCTCTGAGCACTATGCGACTTAATTTCTGAGGTCATCAGTCGCCTAGAACTTAGAACTAATTAAACCTAACTAACCGAAGGACATCACTTAGAACTAATTAAACCTAACTAACCGAAGGACATCACACACATCCATGCCCGAGGCAGGATTCAAACCTGCGACCGTAGCGGTCGCTCGGTTCCAGACTGTAGCGCGTAGAACCGCACGTCCACTCCGGCCGGCAACACTTTAGTCATCATAGTACACATCGCTCCACACTTCACACCCTACATATCTGCAGTAAACACTTTACTAACTTGCACTTGTTGTTCGTATTACATTTAAAAAGAACCATCTTCTCAGATCGCTATTCAAATGGGAACTGCTCGATTCTTCCACGTGACGCTGCTTAAATAGTTCCAGCCCCATACTACTGCAGAAGTTTGGTATTTTCTCGAATGATGGCGCTAGATCTAGAAGGTGTTTGCATTGTTCATACAGGATAAGCAACATGTAACGCCATCTGTGAGACGACCTTGCCAACATAATCTTGTTGACATAAATAAAACTAACTGAGGCTGCATTTACATGTTGCACTAACACATGGCGTTACTTCAGTTCTTGAGCCAAACTCATAACAGCATTTTGCAAAATCAGGACAAATCTAGGTCTTGTCAGGATTTTGGGACAAGAATGTCCATAATGGTGATGGTCCCGATATAATGGGATGGCTGGCAACCCTAATGATCGTTGTTCGCATTTGACAAGGTTTTCATATTCATTAATTCTGAGTTTTTGTCGCTTGTTTTCTTTTTTTACACTTTTTTCAATTCAGAATGGTCAGTGACACTTCCCACTACTGCTTAGTTCCACCTTAATCATGTTTATCACGAAATTCACTACATTTACCTGGGGCTCAGTAAAACAGTCTTCATAAACCTATTTCCCAAATTCCACTTCTGGTTGGTCACATAAACACTCCAGTCCCTATTCTGAAAACGCAGTTCTGGCTCCAAATTTTGTCTTCCACAATCTATGTACGCTCCTACTCAAAGGCTCAACGGCCTTTTAAACAAACTTCGGTTGTCATATTCCTAATGCCTTTTAAAAATGGTGGTTAATGTGGAAGCGAATGAAGGAACAGGAGGAGTATTCAACTGAGCAAAATATTATTCATGAGCCGTGCTCCAGCTCGCGTGCTGTTGTAGGTTTCTGTCCTCTGTTCGAGGCCGGACTGTATCGTTTAGTTGACATGGTTGCGGTTGTTTGTCTTCTTCATGTGTCGATTGGCGCCACATGGTTTCGCAAGCATTGCCTGTCTGCTAGTGGCAGCAGCGGCGTTATCGATATGTAGCAACTGTGGCCCTATCTTTGGGGTGACGTCATTCTTCTTCCGGGTCGTGGGAGTGAGCAGTTCGGCTGGGGACGCTGGAGGAGCCAGGTCTGCGCAGAGCAAAAACACGCCGGGACCGCCGGCAGCACGCATGGACTGCCGGATCGAACGAAGGGCTGCAGTCACGACGGTGCATGACCTCGTCGAAACCAGGTCCTGCAAGTTTTGAGTGCATTTCAATTTGAGTAGAGAAACCTCCACCATTGTGGCTTTCGCGTGTTTTTACATCTTTGTTTTTGGTTTAGTGGACATCAGGTAGCCTCACCAAGGTTATCATTAGTCACTCGTTAGACTGTCACTAGTCTGAGTTGCCATCTTGGACGTGAATGCAACTCTTGGCTGCCCTTCTCATCTCTCGTGAAAGTGTGTTTGGCCTGACCTACTCAGAGGTCAATTCCTGGAGCACTGTCTGTGACTGGCCCTTGTGTTTTATTATTGTGTTATTGTTTTATTACTGTATTACCAAGTTACCATCATTTGCGTCACCTGTGTTAAATTTTTTTAATAATTGCCATTCTTGGCGTTAAAGGCCTTCAGCTGTGACTGTGGTTACTTGCCTTAAAATTCTTATTGTGACCACATTGCCTTGTTTTCAAAATATTATTTGCTGTGCCTGTATTTTATGCTCATTTGGTAAATTGTAATATACTGAAAGTACTATTAATTAGACAGTTGTTTCTTCCCTATTATTAAAGTGTGATATTTTTATTTATTGCTGAGTCTGGAATTATTGTCTCAAAATAAATGTGAGAAACTGCAAAAGCAAACCAATAGTAACTGATTAGGGCCCTGTCCACAGTCGTAACAGAACCTTGCCTTCCTTGAGTACCAAGTCTCTATTCATTTCATCTATTTAATTTAAATGATGCACATTTTATCTCTATTAGATAGAAAGAATTGCTTAAATGATGATGCACTTGCTTCATTCGAAAAGTCAGATTGTCTGTGGATAATCCTATATGCTGCACAGCTAGCTGATTTGTGAAGTGCTAAAGCCACTCTCTCTTTTTATGGTGAAGACTCTCCTAAACAATCACTATCTTGTGACAAAACATTCGTTACTAATATGTGCAGCATTATGAATGTGTTCTCATTCATTCAATATCCCAAGTCTCATAAACATTCGAGCAGAAGATTCCTTCACCTGTGGGCTTCTACACCTACAACTGCACTCCGAAAGCCTCCTTCTGATATGTGGTGGAGAGCAGAATTGTGCAGTGATATCAGCTCACTGTTTCACATACTACCAGTCACAAATAGTGTGCAGGAAGAATAATCTACATCTAGATTTACACTACACAAGGCACCTTATAATTATGTGTGGTAAGCCTCCATGCCAGCTCGAATCACTCTAATCTTGCCCTCATGGTCTTTTTGTGAAATATATGTAGGAGGGATCAATACATTGGTTGATATTTCCAGGGGCATAAGCTCTCAGAATTTTAGCACTGAGCCACATCATGATGCACAGTGTCTGTCAGCTAGATGAGCACATCCATCGTAATGCTTTTGCACTCACAAAACCAACCTCTTATGAAGCGTGTTGCTCTTCTATGTATCTTCTCTATTTCCTCTATGAGTCATATCTTGTATGGGTCCCTGACGAGCAATACTCAAGCATCAACCAAACGAGGGTTTTGTAAAACACTTCTTGTTTAGACGGCCTGCTCTTCCTTAGGATCCATACACTGAATCTGTCTGGCATCTGCATCTCCTGTGGTTAGTATAATGTGGTCATCCCACTCTATAACACTCCGTATGCATTCTCCCAGATTTTTAGTAGATATGTTCCCCTTTACTGACTGCTTGCCGAGAATAGGTCTTTTTGTCTATTCACACAAAATACATTACTTTTGTTTGTTCAAGCGCCAGTCCCCGCACAAAGTTTCAATACTCTGCAGGCCTTCCTGCATTTCACTAAAATTTCCTGGCATTGTGATTTCTCTAAACACAGAGGCATCATCTGCAAAATTCTTTACACACAGTAGCGTCATCTGCAAACAGCCTCATAGAACTACTGACAGTCTCTAAAGGTCATTTAAAAAACTAGTGAACAGCAAAGGTCCTACAACAAATCAGTCAGTCATACCTAATGCTGCTTTCACGTTTAAAGATTTCTTTCCATTAAGACTGTCACGCTGTGATCTATTTGCTAGGAACTCTTCAAACCAATCACAAAGCTGATGTGTATTCCATATGCTCGTATTTTGTTCATTAGACAACAGTGCACACCTGTACTGCATGCTTCTGGAAGTCAACAAACACAGCATCAATCTGACAGTCAGTATTTTCTGCCTTCTGTATATTGTGTACGAACAGAAAGAGCTGGATTTCTCACCATCATTGTTTGTGGAATCCATGTTGATTCCTGGAAAACAGATTTTCAATCTCCAGAAATGTCCTAATATGTGAACATCAAGAGTGCCTGTATGATAGTTTGTCGTAGAGAAGGGGCTGCGAGGGGGGGAGGGGGGGGGGGGAGGCTAGACCTGGGGGTAAGGAATATTACTAATACTGTGGCAGACGAATAATAACTTGTAAGTAGCCATAAAAAAAGCTCCAGTTCCGATTCTGTAACAAACCTGCTTAATAACCACTGTTAAATCATTTTCTTGAAATAAAAACACCTGACTACACTACATTTTTTCCTTTTGCTGAGAGCTAGGTGAGGGGAACGTGCCCATGGCCACCTTTGCCCCTGAGCATGGATTTCCTTGTTGACCATAAACCGTATTCCGAAACCGTACAACAAGCTAACATCCACAATACAGGCCTATAGTTTCATGCAACTATTTGATAGCACATCTTGAATGTGGGAATGATGTCTGCATTTTTCCAATCAGTACAGTCTGATTAAAATTGCGTGATAGTTGACTCTTCATGGGCTGTACCCACATTCCTTCAATCAGAGCATTCAACGTCACACCTGAACCATTCACTGTTGCCAAACTGCCACAACAACTGGTCAGTTCAACTTGCATGGCTTTCCTTCTCATTGTGTTTGGATTCTGAATACTAGGTCTGGCCCTTTAATGAAGGAGGAACGAAGAAATTAGTGTTTAATGTCCCCTCGACAACAAGGTCATTAGAGACAGAGCACCATCTCAGATTAGGGAAGGAGAAGGAAGGAAATTAGATGTGGCCTTTCAAAGGAACCATTCTGTCATTTGCCTGAAGTGATTTAGGGAAATTGTGGAAAACCTAAATCAGGATGGCAGATGTAGTTTTGAACTGTCATCCCCATGAATACAATACATTTTTGCATCGTACTGTTGTAGTGCAGTGATTGGTGCATTAATATGCCGTGTCTAAGGTCGTAGGCTTGAAACTCACAAAATGTAGTGAAATTTTTTTCCTAAACCTAACCAGAAGACTTTCATTATTATTTTTATTATCACATTGACTTTTTTACTTTTTTTATTTGGAATCTGCCAGTATCATCTATAATCTACAACCAAGTGCCTCCCAGGACTGCGCATTGGTTCGTTAAGTGGCAGTTCATGTAGCCACTGTGAGAATAATTTCAGGTAACGATAGCAAGAAATTGCTGTTTGTTTCTTAGCGCAGCAACTGAAATTTTTGTCTCTTCAGTTTGCTTTGAGAAGTTAGCTTTAATTGCTGTGAACAAAGGGATAGTGATTTTAGTTCTGCCGGTGACTGCTGATTGCTGTTTTCTCAGATACACTGCACGTCACACGGTTGTGGTTAGGTTAGGGCACAAGTTTAAATTCAGGGATACAAAACACGTCGTCTACCACATTTCAGTCACTGGTCACTTAAAATCAGTTGTCAACAGAGCATCTTGCATTTTCGTCATACTTCATGGTGGTTTATTCTAACATTGCTCCACATTACTCATTAACAGCAGTTCTGAAGTGACCCAACATACTTGTGACACCTATAACGGAGTAGCAACTGATGTGGCAACACTGTAGCAACAAGTACCAGACATCAACTATCAAGTAATTTTAATCAGACCATAGGAATGCTTAGCTTCTCCGACAACTTATGGTACTCTGCTGCCAGAAGAGAAGCAAGTGCTTTCGCACATTTTATACAGAGTTTGTGATGTTTGCCTGCTTTATTCCATCATTGACTGTCCTCGGTGTCGACATACTGTGTTGCTATACTGGCTGAAAAATGGGGGTCGTAGTTCAACACTAACTACTTTAAATGACGTAGCCAACAGGTGCACATTTACATTTCACAGTTATTTACTTTCACTGTTCACAACATCCCAATAATACACAGCTATATGGCCAGTGCACTATTGTTTAACTTTTGATAAGCCTCATTAATAGGTTGCAGGCAAACATCCAGATACTGCTACAATAGTTTACTGTTGAACACCTACGAGCAGGAAAAGCCTAACCACACATTTCACAGTCTTTCAAATAAATTGAATAGACACTGCCATTGTTTTAATACACGGCCTAATTGTGTTACACTTATTTCACAGTTAAGTTGATGCATGGTTGTTGTTCTAGCTGTAGCGTTACCTGTTTGTTTAAGCTTTAAATCTAAAGGGGGTGGAAAGGCTGACCCAATAAAGTGAACATTTAAATTGCAATGGGTTTATTAGCTAACCAAAACAATAACATAAAATTTGACAGGTGCCACTCAGGCAAGATTATTTAAGAGACTTACATTACATAAAATGACAAGCAATTTAATAAATCATTAGCCAAAGATTGAGAACTGCCACTCAGGAAAAATATTTAAGAAATTTTCATTACATAAAATCATAAGGAAGTTAATAAATCATTAGCCAAACATTAAGAACCGCCACTCAGGCAAAATACTTAAATAAATTTTGCCAAACATTGAGAACTGCCAATCAAGCATTTAAGAAACTCTCATTACATAAAATCATAAGCAAGTTAATAAATCATTAGGCAAACATTGAGAACCACCACTCACGCAAAATATTTACAAAATTTTCATTATAGAAAATCATAAGTTAATAAATCATTAGCCAAACTTTAAGAACCACCACCCAGGCAAAATATGACCATAACTTTAAGAAAGCAACTCTAGTTAAGACACAACAGAAAATATGTACCAACCAAAGAAGGCCCAAGCTTGTAAGGCCGAAGTTCAACCACGAATGATGAAACTGACTGAGAGAAGTACTACTTAACATCACACCAAGAAGTGGCTCTGTTTACAACCCCATTTTGAATAGGCCACCAAAATGTGAAACAAGCAAATGCTACCAAAGAGGAACACACGAACTCAGGCAGAGTCCACTGCACATAAGCCAAACTTGTAATCTAAAGTGGAGCTCTGTGCTTCAGTTGCCCGCTGTCTCAGCTCACTGAAACACAGACCACACCCGAAAACATGAGGCAGGAAACTTTCTAAACTTTAACATCTAAGATAGACCAGTAAATTAACTCTATAAAATCAGGGATAAACAACAACTAATTTCACTCGCAAGTACTTCAAGTGAAACAGTACTTGATAAACACTAATAGTAGGAAATGAACTGGGTCATGAGAACTGACACTGACTACAACTTAAGGACACACACTACAAATACACCAATATTATGTGAAAGCAGAGCACACGCTTAGTAAGAGGCCTCAAATGAAATCAAACAAACATAACATCACACATCTTGCAATGTCTTACTGTACCAAGAGCAATCACAATGACAGTTAACTAAGTGCTGTTAGTAAATAGTGTACTTAACTTCGTGTCTCGATGCAAGGGCAATTTTGCGAAGATGTCAAACCAGCGCTTCGCAAGACCAGAACAGCATGTCGCTCCAAGGAAGTGGGCACAACCACAGCTCACAAGGCTGCTGAAGAATGCACAGTGCTGTTCAACTCCCACTGACTCTAGTACAATCACATGACAACTGCCGCCCGGCCTCAGGCAAGCTGTCTTCGCTTCTGTCCGATAGCCAATTCCCGACTCGCGCACTGTGGCATGACGTTCTCAAAGCATTGTGTCCTCCTCCTACTTGCAGTCAGCACTCCCTTATATCTTGAGCCGGCTCCAGTCCAAAGACAAACCTCTGCACTAGGAAATCGATCGTACTCATGTCAGAGATACTACCGGCGCCAGTCCCGCCACAGTTCACTAACCAACACAGGTTTCTTGTCTGAAACTTGGCCATGGACTGACTGTATCGGGACCAAAAATCGTTCCCTTATATATTATCACAATAACAGGCACTGAAACTACACATTGTTTGATGTTTAATTTACAGAAATCACAATTAAAACTTAACTCATTAAATTAACTGAATATATCAAAAAATTGCATCTTTTTAACAGTTTCTTCTACTACAAGGGTTAAGCCATATTATTCATTTAAATCATGAAATTAACAAATATAGTTACACAAACAATACTTTTGATGAAACTGTAAATTACTTTGGATTTAATTAAGAGCTGGCTTTGCTAACATGTTTTCGAATTGAGCCAAATAGAGCCCTTAAGAATACTATTAGTTGTTTCTCCAAATGTTTACAATTGTTACAGGATTTATATTTGTTTATGCATCAACAATCGAATTTAAATTACAAAAAAAATTACTGATTTCACCCTATAACAAAAGTATATACTAGGAATAGTCGAAATAAATTAGAAAAGCAGTTACACACATAAAACTAAGCACAAAATTAGATCTGGTGTTATATTCTTTAAAACTGAGGGCCAACCTTTTTCTTTTATGAAAATGCAGATTATACTCACGTATGTTAATGATTTTGGGTTATTACATGGTGCAGAACCGTAATAACTCACTTTTGCAGTCTAATAAATATTTATTTTAACACTGAACAAAATGAATACAAGAGAAGCTGTCAAACATGGCATGTAGCAAGACATAGACAACGTAAACTAAAAGTAAAGTCAAAGAATATCGGTTTAAAAAAGACATGGCGCTTCACGCCAGAGGCGCCACCAAGCGCCTCCCCCCCCCCTTCCCCCCAGGCAGTGCAGACTGCGGGGACAAAGCTAGTTCACATCAACACAAAATCCTCGTACCAGCGCAGTGGATGAAGGCGGCGTCCACCGCAAAGTGGGAGCCTCGGAAGCCGCGTCGAACAGCTGTGCAGGTGGTGGTGAGTCATTGGAGGCCATGTCAGCGGGCAAGGCGCTGGCAGAGGCAGGTCAGCTGGGAGCATCGGAACTTGGCTCGGAGGTGGACAAAGCAGGTTTTAATCTGTGCACTGAAACAGTATTTGGTCATCCATTGAGTAGCATCACAACATAAGATGTGGTGCGGACCAGAGTATGGTGGTTGCAGGGCTGCCGTACAGACTCATCTCTAGCATGACAAATTCGCGCAACACCAGGTCTTTGTGTACAAACACTGTCAGCATGGAATGAGCATGAAGTGGGGGTGGGCGAAGGCAGGCGACGTGCACATGCACTTGTTCTACAAGGGCCATTGCTGATTGCTGATACCCGTGAAAGGAGGCAGGTGGGGAGGGTTAGAGGGCGGGGGCAAGAGTGACGGTGGTTCACTGACCTTGCCGGGCCAGAATGGTGTGGGTGGTGCATTGGCAGCAGACGACAACTGAGGGCGTGGCACAACAGCCACGCAATGCGAGGGATTCCGCGAAGCGAGAACATGTGAGTACTTGCCGCCAGGCTGGAGTGACATGGGTGGGGCGACAGTGGCAGACAATGATGGAGCCCGTGGCACAGCAGCCACACAATATGAGAGATCCCGTGGAATGAGAACATGAGCTTCCTGTAGATTCAACTGCGATGGCGCAAAACCAGCAGCAGGGGAAGGGAAGCTCAACACAGGAGCGATGCAGTGTGAAGATGCAGTAGAAGCAGATGACAGTTCCGAAAGAAACAGCTCTGAGGACAGGCTGCCGATCATACTCTGTGCATGTGACAAATCAGCAGAGGTGTCGGCAATGTGGGAGTATAACACCTCGTTCTGCGTGTGGAGCTCGTCAATTTGTGGGGGCGTGGCTGGCAAATCAGAGAGCTGTATAGTAATACACTCAAACAGATATGCACATGTGGAAAGCATTGCCAAGGAGGCGGAGAGCAAAGTCTTGCTGAACTCGTTAGAGCAAGGAATGGTAGAATCAGATGCTTGGCAGAGTGTGGCGGCCTGCAGGTCTGGCGAAAGTCCGTAATGGTGTAGGAAGTCCAAACCAATCACAGGTTCATCCATGTTGGCCACATGGAAAGTCCAAGGAAAGGTGGTGACTGGTGATAGGCGAAGTGACATTTTGGACCGCAATAGGAGAGTGATTTGCAGCAATAAGAGTGAGGTTAGTAGGAGAAAGCACGCTGCCCATGTGCTTGGCCGGGAGAACGCTGACATTGGCACCAGTGTCAAAGAGACAGTTAGTGCCCGATGACAAGTCAAAGAAATAGACGTGTCGCACGGCCAGAGTGAGTGGTACGAAATCGGACGGTAGGGAGCGTGAAGGATTGTGGAGGCATGTGGTGCCCAAGTGTGCCCCCGGTCTTGATTGGGAAAGGCACAAGGCACGTGGCAGTTGTGGGCAGCGTCCCCATAAGTAGTGTGGAACCGGCACAGTGCAGCTGGCTGCGTTGAGTCCGGAATCAGGTTGCTGCTCGGGCGAGGTCGCAGAAGTCCTGTAAGCTGCTAGGTGGCATTTCCTGACAGGTGGCGAGCATCCTGGTCTCTGCCGGCAGAGCGTGGAACCGGAGGTGCAGGTGTGCCAACTGATGGTGACGTGGATGTCATCTGGGACGGGTGGTGTTGGTGACAAATGATTATGTAGGCCCCATTGGCCATGCGTAGACAAACCTCAAGAGGGTCAGTGACGTGAGATAGCAAGTGAAGTTCTGGGTCCAATGGCAGTTTGACCATCCAAAAAGTCCAAAGCACGGTTTCTGGTAGTGCTTGATCATGAATTAATGCACGAAGGCGCTACCAAAGCTCCAAAGGTGTGCAGTCATCGAGGTGCTCATCATGGATGATGTGGTGGATAGCCTCGACTGGAGAGCGAGAAGACATTCGATGAGTGATGTTTTCGCTGTTAAATACTTGAGCCAGGCGGGTAGTGAGAGGAGCAGATCACTGATGTGGTCTGGATGAGTGTGGAGGTGACTCACCAGGCAGACGAAACATGCATCATCATCTGAAATCCCGTGGATATCCAGGATGTGATCCACCAACGTGAACCAAGTCCTAGGGTTGTCCTTTTGCAAAGCAGGCAGCTTAGGAAACCTGCCAGGTAACACATGTTGATGCAGCACTGGGGAGGTGAAGAGCTGTGTGAGCAGGGTAGGAAGCCCCCGACACCGGGAGTGCAGAAGCAGTGGGCAGCGTGTCGCCGAAGGTCTGCGTGGTTGGTAGGGGGGGGGGGGGGGGGGGGGGGGCCCGCAAGCAGCGCACAATGTCGATTGAGTCAGTGCAACCAACAGCATGATGCGTCCCAACTGCAGGCCCAATGGCGAACGAGGCGTGGGTGTAACACACGGTGCCGTTGCCATAGCGGGTGGAAGGCGGTCATGATGCAGCCACGGGCGGGCTGATCTACCGATCTAGTAACCGGTGCAGGTGGAACGGCTGGTGCCATTACGAAAGCGGGTCGAAGGTGATTGTGGTGTGATCACAGAGCAATGGGTGTGGAAACCAGCACGGTCGCGGCAACCGGCATCGCTGGGGGGGTTGTTGTGACGTCAGGCATATAAGAATGTGCGACCCTGTGCACTTGATTGTTCGAATTACGATTCTTGAACTTCATCAGCACATCAAACCATACCAAAGGAGACTGCGTAATGGAAGGGTGAAACACAACATCCTTCACTCGACTATCAGTCACAATGTCACTAAGCGGCGTGCACTGTCCGTGCAGCAAGCATTGCTGCATAGTAGCAATTGACAGTGGCCATATTGGACCGGTAGTGGTTAAGTGGCTGCCAGCATGGCTGGGCATAGGTAATTGTTCACTTTTAACCAGACGCACATTAAGTACACTTGTATATTCATGATCGGAAGTTAAGTCAATTAGGTCTGCTACGCTTGCACTGGAAGACACTGGTAGATCCATTGTTCTGTGGACCAGCACATGAAGTCTGTTAATGATGAAAAGAAGCACCAAATAATTCCGAACACACAACACGATGTTGGGGTCACCACGGTGGGTATTACGTGGCATAGAATCGTAATAACACACTTTTGCAATCAAACGGACATTTAGTTTAACACTGAACAAAGCGAATACAAGAGAAGCTGTCACACATGGCACGCAGTGAGACACAGACAAAGTGAACTAAATGTAAAGTCAAAGAACATCAGTTCAAAGACATGGCGCTTCACACCAGTGGTGCTACGTGACAATTAGTTAAAAGTGAAAAAATGAATTTAAGGAAGCAGATGGCAAAACGAGAGGGAACGTATAGATATCCCAGCTTGCTTCATCACAAGGTGTATTATGTAATCCATAAGTCCAGTCAACTTTCCTCTATTTTGTGGTTTTCTATCCATGATTTATTATTTCAGTATATCATTGCGACAGTCGTGCTATGATTTAAAGGTGGAACTGCAGTACACTCATCCTCAGTGAAATATTTATTATTTTATTTTGTTTAGTAAAAAGTATTAAACATGTTTGTCCTTCTCTCTGTCATCTTCTGTTTCAATGGCATTATGATCACAGAGTGTGTGAAATAAATGGCTTTAATCCATTTACTCATTTAACATAAGACCAAAATTTCTTAGGAATTTGCGTCAGATTGGTAGATTGAATTTTACTTCTTGATTTGTTGAATGCTATGGGCATGACTCTCCTTACACTAATTTTGCCCTATTCAATTTTTGTTTGCTGATTAGGCTGTGATTGGCTATGTTTAAATGCTGCATTTAAATCTGCAGAGAAGTTCTCTTTGCTTTTGGAGCAGCTTTGTCAATTCATGGTGGGTCTTTCCTACTTTAACTAACCAACAGGAATGTTCGGTTTGGCTATGCTGCATTCACTATTATAGTCTCTGCATCTCATTGACTGGTTGTTGTTGTTGTTGTGTAGTGAAGTGATGTTGTGTGGTGTCTGCATTATCTGAATAACAGAATTATAGTTTCACAGTATTTGTCGCAACTTATTTAAAAATCCCCTCAGCCAAATATGTTATTGAATTTCAGTACCCTGTGCCGTAATTAAAAAATTTTCACATTATTGTCGATCTCAACACACACTCAACATCCATTATGCATAAATGGAGTTTAATACATGTTAGCCACAAAGTGGTATAGGAATGAGAAATATGAGCAAGCAGTTTTTATATAACCCATGCCTGCCTCTTCCTAAAAAATACTCTCTCCAATCCCACATTTTTGGCCACTTATTGCATATGTATAATGGGCTGAAAGTAAAGCTCACATCTCAGTATTCATTCGAATTAATCTCATTGAACTTAAGCCGTACAATGCTGCTTAATATTTTGTTCTACAGACCTTGCTTACAATGATCATCAGTGCAGCATGTTAACTGTAAGCTGGTCAGTCAACTCCATAGTCCTCGAACAGTAATAGTCAGCACAAGTCTGAAGCTTCTGGCTGGTAGTCATTTGAATTGGGTTGCAGGCAACTTCAGTTCCATAACAGTACTCACAATGGCACTAGAAGCCACCTAATTGGCTGATTCAAGGCCACACAACTGCCCAGTGAGACCTATCCAATGGGATCCAATGGCGGCTGATTCACTTGTATTGTTCTGTACTGAAATCTGCAGTTTTGTTCATTTTTATAGTCTTTCACATTTTACATCTGCATACTGCGAATAATATTTTGTTACATCTTCATTATAAAAGGATTGTACACTTAAATTTCATAAGCTTTACAGTGGAACTGGAGAGAACTACTGCTGAAAAAAAGGTGAGGTATCCAATTTACAGTATTTTAATTACGTATATATGAAGTGTATTATCTTCTATCATGAATTAAGCCATGTGGTTTCATTTTCTTTATTCAAATATGACTGATGTGTCATAAATGGGGGAGGGGATGTAATGCAGAATTTTGTGTTTTTTGGAATATTCCACACAATAAATTGAAGCTGAAATACTCCTGTGAATTCCCCATTTGTTTGTCTTGATATTATGTAGATGCAATGGAGAAAATTAACAATGGGCATTTCTACAAGTTTCCTAAACAACCTAAAGAGTTGTTTCTGAAGTGGAAAAGTGTTGTGAACTGTTACCTGATGTGAGCTGTGCTAGTGCTTTTGTATGTGTAGGCCATTTTTCTTAAGAGGACTTTATGAATAAAATTAGGGATAGGCTAAACAGGGGTGTGTTTCCAAAACAACTGACAACTGTTCGTTATGTAGCTGGTAACATCAGAAGCAAATCAGGCAAAACTGGTGTTAATGACTTACCAAGCACTAGCTGTGCTACAGCAAGTGTTCATATCAGAAGTGAAAATGGTATATTGAATTACCAAGCACTAATTGTGCTGAACAGTGTAATTCTTTGACTGATACATATCATAAAATTTTTGTTCCCTCTCAAAATGAATCTGCAGATGGTGATTGTGCATGCTTACCTGAAACGTCTTTTAATGAGGGAATTGGAGTTTTGGGTATTGGAGTTTCAAAAGCAGACTTAAGTCCCAGAAAATGTATAAGATTAACAAGAGAACTTTAACAAGGCTAGCAAAACTTAAAACAAACCTACATCATGGCAAGAAATGAACTAAAACACTCAAATATTTGTGTGATTGCAATACTTTCTCTTCATAGAAAACAATTTAAATTCTGCAGCCAGAGATTTCATAAATGGCCAGTTAAGTAACACTTAGTCACCAGCAAATGCTAGGCAACGGACATCTGAGGACGAGAGCATTGAGCTGTCCTTATACAATCAAACCCCTCTCCCATAGAAATACTTGTCAGTCTCTTTTACCCTACCTTCCGTAAGACATCAGAAATCTCTGTTGTCTGCTGTACCTTTTGATCCAGGATTGAATCCTGCAATGATGGATGTAATAAAAGCAGAAGTCACAGCAATGTGCAACAATAATAAATATTATGCTTTGTTGTCTGACAAACCGTCTTTGGTGAGAGGTTTGTATTATGATGCAAGTAATCAATAAATCACAGGGTTTTGGGAGTTAGGTTATTTAGGAATGTCAACTGCATATGCAGGCCATGCACTAGTATTCATGGTCTGAGGCACACACAAAAACTGGAAGCTTGTGGTTGCTTATTACTTCATTCACAACTCGGTTTCAAGTACTACTTGAAAAGCTCATTACCTATGTTATAATACAACTGCAAGAAATGGGGCTAAAGATAGTTTGTACACTTTGTGGTCACGGTGCAACCAACCAGATAGCAGTGACAGAACTGTGCAGCGAGAAATCAACTGAATCCAGTCCATTTCAATTTTAGTTAGTAATAAACCTATTGCAGTGATTTATGATGTCCCACACCTATTAGAGAATACTAAAAATGCTCTATAAGGAAATAAAATACAATCTGGGTTAAAAAAAAAAAAAAAGAGGCAAATTTTGAATTTATTCAGAGGGCTTTTCTTTCAGATCAATAGAAGATTTTAAGACTTTGCCAAAATTGCAGTGGAGTAATTTTGACTCAAGGATTCTTTTACTAAAATCAAGGTAGCTGCAGCCCAGCCTAGTCGTACAATTGCTCAATTATTGAGACCTGTGTAGCATTTATTTTACCTGCAGAGGAAATACATACTGCAGAATTTGTTGAAAAGATAGACTGCATATTCAACTAAAGAGCTCCCATTATTATCCACAATATGGCGAATCTTATAAGTGTGCCCCCTCTGCAGAGTCACCACATACTGAAATGTGGTACAATGTATTAAGAAATAGAAAATTGGTAATTGTTCTAGCCAGGAACAAGGACAAGTAAGACAAAAATGCTGTTTCAAAAGTGGGTGGCAAACTACAGTAAGATCACTGATGTTGATTTGGAACAAATTAAAAGAAGAAGGGAAAAAAGGTTTTTTTAAGAATGAGGGCCTTCAATGCAGACCCACTGGACATTTTTTTTGTTGTGTGAGGCAACTAGGTGTTTCAAACACCAATACAACCTGCTTTCAGTTCATATCAGCAGTGAAAACAGTTATATCAGTGAGTATGATAGATACATGCCATAAAGCAATTTAAGGCAATTACCTGGATCTCATTATGACAGCTTTCTTGACTCCACAAAAGATGATTGCAACATTGATGAAAACGTTTTATACAGTATTCTTGCTGACAATCAGCTGGTGGCGGTGGTATTGATGGTGAAGAGGCTTATATAGGGAATGACAGACAAGCTTCAGCATACACAGATGGCTATATTCTGCGAAAAATGGGATGCATGAAACCAACTGTGATGATTGAAAAATGACTGTTTTCACCAATACCCGCAGGAAGTATCATATATTTACAAGTTCCAGGATATTTTAAACCATAAACAAACAATTATTGTATGCAAGTGACAGCCTAGTGTCCTTTTTAAAAAATGTTCACTGTCAGTTGCATGTATCTTTAGTTAAATGAGGGCAACAGGAGAAATTGAAAAATATATTCTCTTCACTGTAATTTTGTAAAGCCCACTTCTCTGAACAGAAATACTGAGAAAATTTGTACCATTTTTTATTTACAAGTATGTCAGAGACTGGAAACACACCATCTGTAATAAAAGAAAAATGTGGTTAAGGAGAAATTGAATAAAAAGTAAACTTATTTGACAGCTCAGAGATAAATTTTACTGTGTGCTTCAAAAACAAACAAAAAAAAATAGTTAATTTTTGTTTTCAGTTAATTGCTTTTATCCCCATTTCCTATCTGAGACACTTTCCTCTTAATCTTGATGTTGTGTCTACTTTTCTGCTGAATCATATACATGTCTTTTAATATGTAGGAACACATTAAGTCAGTGATTGACAATGCAAGTGTCTTAAAATATCCTGCAGTTATGACAAACTTTAGATAACAAGTATGCCTACATGCTTTGTCCACATGTACTGATGATATACTACTAACTATGGAATAGATAGTACCCCATTTTTGTGTGTGGTAGTGCATTAATTCTAATCACTGAAATGAAAGTTATTTGAAGGGTAATATTGCTGTAGGTGTATCCTGAAATTTTTCTTAATTACTAGTGTAATGAAGGTCAATGGGAATAAAAATCAGCCATTTATATGAAATTTATTGTTGTAAAACTATGGTAGATGACGTTTCTACACTTGGTGACAGATACTCGATAATTTCACAAACTGTTAACAGTAGGCACGTGGGAGAGATAATGTTTCAAGCAAGGGAACTTAATGTTTGTCTGAAGGTAGGCCTGTCACTCATGATTAAACAAAAACGCAATAATGTATTATCTGTAGTTTGAACAGGCAAGAAGGAAGATAGATTGGTGTTTTCCATCCTGTCAACTGAACTTGCGCGAGACAAGAAAAATATAAATAAATCAAAATTTTCTTTTAGTAAATTAATGAATCATTCAAAGTTAACTTGCCTCTTCTTACAATGAAATATCCTTTCATTCAGTCTTGCGAATTTTTTCCATCTATTTGCATAATCAATATGATATATGCTCAAAAAAATATCTCATACTGCGATAAAGGGGAGTTAAAGTCGCTGCTGTATTGCAGTATGTTATAGCTACATTTCAATTTTTTTATTTGATGATAGCCAAACACATAACTTTGGAGGTTCAGAAGATTTGTGTTGGTAAAATTAAAAGCACAAAAAAGCTATGTACACTACATGGGATGCAACCTGCAATGTTTTCTTTTTCTTTAGTTCATCTCCAGATCACTTGGGGCACTGCTATCACTCTGTATTTCCACCTTTTTGCACAGGACTTGAGATCCTCATTTATTGTTGTAGAACAGTACTGCGTGAGGTAGCTATTGTTGTTTGCTGTGTTACTTCTTTATATTTCTGTCAGGTTCCTACTGTTTCCTTTCCCTGTGATGTACATAATTGTTACAGATATCAACTTTCATAAACATGCCAATACATAACACAGGTTCAGTTTGGATTATGAACAACAGTTGAGCAATTACTATCTCCATGCGTGACTTCTCCTTTCACAGAAATGTGAAGCACAGGTGAAGTTGTCTGTACCACAGAGGATAGACATGGCTTGTTCTGCCCACACGGCAGATTTTTTCAAAGATCCATGTTGCAAATACATCAGAGGATATGCAACATCACAGCTTCACAAGTTTTTGTGGTTACATTCTAGAGTATTGCGTAAATTTTATGGTATTTTGTAAATAGTTCTAAAGCAGAAAAATAAATATTTTAGAAAATTAATCTTTTATAAAAAATAAATATGTTTAAAGCAATAAACAGACATGGACACAAATAAGAATCTAAGAACATACTGGTATCTGAATGTTACCGGTACATGGGTGTTATATCTTCAAGTACTCTTCTACAGTGTGAAATGACTGAAGTGTCCCCTTCACCCAGCACTAAAAACCTTACAGGCACTGAAATTAGCCCCATTCTGAACCCTTAAGAGTCCTGTCATGAGTGGGTAACCACCAGTGTCTTTTAGTTACATATATAAGCTCAATGTTTAGCTATGGCACGCTTTCCTAGAGAACAAATGCTCAAAATATGTATGTAGTTTTCACACTACAAAAATGGACTATAAGAATAATAGCCAAAAATAGCAGTCAAGTTTGTGGTAAAGAATCGTTAAAAATATTGGAGATTTTAACTACACTATATGACTTCATTTACCCATCAGTTGTACACATCAAAAATAACATTGGTAATTAGGTGCTGCACAAACAGCTCTGTCCATGACCATAGAACAAGAGCTAGACTGAACTTACATCTGCCAAGACAGAATAAACATAAAACTCAAACCAGCATTTTCTACCAAGATATAAAACTGCACGTTAAATTCCTTAAGAGAATTAAAGAGACTACTAAAACAATCTCATTTCAAAAGATACCTGTTAAGCAGTACATTCTATACACTGAAAGGTCATTCAGATAACACAGAGTGGTAGTTCCATAAAAAAAAAATCAACATATAAATTATGAAGACGATAAAATATATATCATTTCACGCAACTCTTTCACACTATACTTTTCCATCTTGCTTTCCATTCTGGAAAAACTTACTCCAGATGTAGTTGAAAGTAAGTTGAAGCAGAATATTAGCCTAAAGAAAAAAGACAAGTCGGCATCAAACCAGAATAGGAAAAGAAGAATTCTGCTTATAGGCAGCAGTCATGGGAAGCGTGTGGGCCAGCAGCTTCAGGAGAAATTAGATGCAGGGTACCAGGTCACAAGTTTAGTGAAACCGAGTGCTAGCCTTAGCCAGGTGACAGAAAACTTAGGTCAGCTATGCAAGGACTTTGAGAAGGAAAATCAGGTAATTATAGTTGGGGGAGCAGGAAACAGCGTGGCTATGAATCCAAGATACAGTATTAGGAGTGACCTGGATAAAAGGAGCAGAAACTGAGCACACAAGTGTGTGGTTTGTGGAGGTCTTTCAGCACCGTGATCAGCCCTGGGTAAACACTGTTGTAAGGCATGTTAACACTGAGCTGAACAGGATGCTCCAGACACCAGCAAAGTCCCACATAAGTGTTGTTCCAGTAAATGCTATTGGTAGGTGGGTCATCAGTCGCCTAGAACTTAGAACTAATTAAACCTGACTAACCTAAGGACATCACACACATCCATGCCCGAGGCAGGATTCGAACCTACGACCGTAGCGGTCGCGCGGTTCCAGACTGAAAAGCGCCTTTAATCGCACGGCCACACCGCCGGCCTTTCTCGCCTTTGTGCATTAACGTCACATTATATGTCGAAGTCGGCAACTCATGTTTTGTTGTAAATAAATGAGCAGCCATACTCGATTTCTCCGTGGTATCTTCTCTTCCCAACGCGACATGTTCCCCAAACCTAATTTCCAGCCTGTTTGGCCAACATAACAGGCGCTATAATCCCGGCAATCAATTTTATAAACTCCAGAAGCTTGAAAGAAAATAGTAAGTTTGTTATTTTACCCTTACTATGGTAAAATGTGTACAAGAACTGCAACTATCTTTAGAAAGTACAATGTGACAATGTCTTTTGGAACCAAAAATAACTTAGACTTTATTTTGCAAAACACTGTAGATGCACAGAACATATTTCATGCTTTCGGAGTTTATAAAATTGATTGCCCAGTATGATCGGGCAAGAGCAAAAAACGACACTGAATGGTAACAGAGCATAAGGTGGTCTCGCCAATCATCACTGATAGTGTCGCCCGCCAAATCTAGAGCTCAGCATGGTTCCTGCATTAGGCCGAAGTCAGTCATGAGTGATGTAGGTTGCCACATACACCAGCCGAGGCAGCAGGGAACACACCAAAGCACACAGCAGCGTGTAGCCTCGTCACCTCGCAGAGAGAGTAAGGCCCCAACCCTTCTGTAGGCGAAGGCCCGGATCGCGATACATTGGCACAAGCCATTATTCCCAAAACAACGTCTCCATCAAACGACCAGCGAGCCGTGCACGCACTTAAATCGCCGTCGCGTTGCTGCAAAAGCGCGATCACGCTGGACGCCCTAGAAGACGTGACAGTTATTGAACTAAATGAAATAAAACAGTCACAACCCTGTAACGGTTTACGTTAGGACATTCAAACTGCACGGTTGGCCACGGGGCATGATGGGAATTAGTATCCGCATCCATAGTTTGGTTTAGCGACGAAGCCCACATTCATTTGGATGGGTTCATCAATAAGCAAAACTGCCGCATTTGGGGGACTAAGAATCCGCATTTCACGATAGAGAAGTCTCTTCACCCGCAACGGGTGACTATGTGGTGCGCAGTGTCCAGTCAAGGAGTAATCGTTGCAATACGGTACGTGAAGTTTTTGGAAGATGATTTCATCATCATTATACAAAGTGACCGTGATTTCGACAAGATATTTCAGATAAGAGGGAGCTCGATCCCATCGAAGCAGGAGATTATTTAATGTCTTGGAGGAGCACTTTGGGGATCGCATTCTGGCTCTGGGTTACCCAGAGGCCACTGGCATGGGCCTCGACTGGCCGCCATATTCTCCTTTTTGTGGGGCTATATTAAAGGTGTGCAACAATAATCTCAAAACGATTGCTGAGCTGAAAACAGCCATTCAGGAGATCATCGAAAGCATCTATGTTCCGACACTTCAGCGGGTCAAGCAGAATTTCGCTATTCGTCTGCGGCACATCATCGCCAATGATGGCGGGCATATCAAACACGTCGTAACCTTAATCCGAATATCTGTTGTGACTTTTACATGCTGAATAAAGTGTGTGCACACCGAGTTTGTAACTAATTTAAGTTTATTTCATATAGTTCAATAATTGTCATCCTGTTGCAGCAAAACCAAAGAGGGTCAACGAACGCCAGAATCGTTATCATGGCACGTGTACAGCCCAAACTGGTTACTGAGTTTCATCATACACATATTCATAGCTTGAAGAAATAAGTATAAAAAAACTATACTCTACTTTTTGTAGTGGATTTCCAGTCTGTTATGCGCTATTTTGAAAAGATGATGTCTGTAATATTCTAACGTCACGTTTGTTTATTAAGCACAAACTTTAGAACATAATGTTTATGGTAGAATAGTATCATCTCTCTTCTACAGCAGCATATCGCTACATATTATTCATCAGTTGATCATAGTGTTATAATTTGTGTCAGTATTACACATCCATAAACCCTTACCAGGTTGGATTAATAGAAGAGATAGACATGATCCAGCGAAAAGCAGCGCGATTCGTCATGGGGACATTTAGTCAGCGCGAGAGCGTTACGGAGATGCTGAACAAGCTCCAGTGGCGGACACTTCAAGAAAGGCGTTACGCAATACGGAGAGGTTTATTATCGAAATTACGAGAGAGCACATTCCGGGAAGAGATGGGCAACATATTACTACCGCCCACATATATCTCGCGTAATGATCACAAAGAAAAGATCCGAGAAATTAGAGCAAATACGGAGACTTACAAGCAGTCGTTCTTTCCACGCACAATTCGTGAATGGAACAGGGAAGGGGGGATCAGATAGTGGTACAATAAGTACCCTCCGCCACACACCGTAAGGTGGCTCGCGGAGTATAGATGTAGATGTAGATGTAGATGTATTACACATGGCCTGCACCTTAATAGGATGGGGAAAAGTAAGTTAGCTTCTCTATTAGCAGAAACTGTAAGGGGGTCCACAGTCACACAAGGGGTGATCCCTATGGTTAATGGGTCCAGCCAGACAGGTTTTTTAGGTTACAGCCAAAGTCCAGACAGATGACAATCAAGATAAATAGAATTAAAGAAACTTCATGTACAGTTAATTGGGGTAAAGCTAAGTGCAATATCAACATACTTCATCAAAATATCAGCGAAATAAAATATCAAGTAGATGAGCTATCAGTATGTTTAGATGATCTCAAAAATAAGAATGAGATTGATATACTCTGTCTGTCTGTACACCAAGTAACTGTGGGAGTGGATAGTGTCAGTATAAGTGGGTATAATTTAGCATCTTAGACTTGTAGATCTAGGATGGATAAAGGAGGAGTTGCCATTTTCATAAAACAAGGGTATAAATGCAAAACTGTAGAAGCAAGCAAATTTTGTGTTGATCAGCACTTTGAGGTTTGTGCATGTGAACTTCACCTAGATAATGTAGTATTGATATTAGCAACAGTCTACAGGTCCCCATTAGGAGACTGGGAGCTGTTCATAAAAAAGTTTGACTCCCTTTTATGCTGTCTGTCAGACAAAAAGAAGAAGTTATTAATCTGTAGTGATTTCAATGTAGACTTTCTAAGTAATTCTGATAGTAGAAGTGAACTATAAGTGTTATTAACAACATATAACTTAGAATCAGTGATCAGTTTCCCTATACATATAGCTCAGGACAGTAGCACGCTAATAGATAATGTATTTGTACAGAAAGAGGATGTAAAACAAACATGTGCTTTCCCTGTGGTAAATGGATTGTCAGACCATGATGCACAACTGATTAACTTACAAAACCTAACAGGGTGTACAGTTCAGAAACTATTAAGTAAAAGTGTGAGGTCGCTCAACCTGGTATCTATACAGCACTTCAGAGAAAGCTTAAGAAATGTTAATTGGGGAGATGTATATAATGAGCAAAATGCTAATGATAAGTGCAAATTATTTACTGATAAATTTATATCCCTCTTTGAACATTGTTTCCGAAAGAAAATTACTTAGTGTAACACCACACTTTCCAAAGAAACCTTGGATTACTACAGGTATTAAAGTGTCTTCAGAAAGAAAAAGAAAACTGTATGAGACAGCAAGAACTAGTAAAGACCCAGAAGTAGTTTTACACTATAAAAATTATTGTAACATACTGAGAAAAGTTGTTATGAAATCAAGAATTTGTATGTTAGAGAAGAAATTAACAACTCTGGCAATAAAATCAAATCAATATGGAATGTTGTTAGAAGGGAGACAGGAAAATTAACCACTGGGGTAGGTAGTATTACTGTTAAAGGGAACGAGACCATCCTAACCAACAGTACACAAGTAGCTAATGTATTTAACAATCATTTCTTACGTGTAGGAGAAAAAATTTGTGATAACAGTTCAAAAGAAAAAGCTAGGCAGTACATGGAAGAGTCTGTTTTGAAAAAATTTAGTCAGATTAAGTTTTACCTAAAAACCTCTTGTGAAATAAGTAACATTATTAAATCTCTGAAAAATAAATCTTCTGTTGGAGTAGATGTCATCTCTAATAAGGTATTAAAACAATGTGGAGCAATTACAGCTGATGTTCTGAGTCACATATGTAATGCATCACTAACTCAAGGTATTTTCCCAGACAGGTAAAAATATGCCATTGTCAGGCCTCTCTACAAAAAGGGGGACACCACAGATGTCAATAATTATTGGCCAGTATCCTTGCTTACAGCATTCTCAAAAATCTTTGAGAAAGCAATGTACTCAAGAGTGGTTAGTCATTTCAACAGTAATGGGATACTTAGTAAATCACAGTTCAGATTTCAAAAATGCTGTTCCACTGAGACAGCAATATACAACTTCACTGTCCACATAATAGAGTCTTTAAATAGTAAAATGTCACCAATAGGAATTTTCTGTGACTTGTCCAAAGCTTCTGACTGTGTGAACCATGACACTATGTTACAGAAATTACAAGTCTATGGTATAAATGGAATAGCATATGAGTGGTTTAAGTCATACCTACAGAAAAGGAATCAAAAAGATTCCTTATATGGGTCAAGTGATTTAAATAAGTTTGCCACTTCATCTAACTGGGGTGAAATTAGGTTAGGTGTTCCACAGGGTTCAATCATAGGTCCCTTCAGTTCTTGATATATGCGAATGACCTCCCTTCCTATCTGAAACATGTTTGCTGATGATACAAGCATCATTATTAATCCAGTAAAAGAAAGTCCAATTGAAAATGATATAAATAAGGTCTTTGGAAAAGTCATTAATTTGTTTTCTGCAAATGGGCTTGCTCTAAACTTTGAAAAAACACAGTACATCCACTTTTCTGCTGCAAAAAGTACAGTTCCTTCAATAAATATAACACATCAACAGAAGTCAGTAGACAGAGTAGAGCATACTAAGTTTTTGGGTGTACATATGATGAGAATCTTAATTGGAAAATTCATATTTTGGATCTCCTAAAGCAACTAGGTTCAGCAACTTTTGCGATCAGAATAATTGCCAATTTTGAGGATATAGAAATCAGTAAGCTAACATACTTTGCATACCTTCACTCTCTGATGTCATACGGAATAATATTTTGGGGTAACTCAACATTTAGACAAAAAGTATTCATTGCTCAAAAGAAAGTGGTTAGAATAATATGTGTGGTTTATAGTTGCACATCTTGTAGGCATCTTTTTAAAAGATTGGGAATTCTTACAACAGCCTCACAATACATCTATTCACTAATGAAATTTGTTCTCAACAACATGGACCAGTTTAAAAACAACAGTGACATTCATGATTATAATACCAGAAAAAAGAGAGACTTACACTATCCTTTGTTCAACCTATGTTTGGCACAGAAAGGGGTAAAATATGCTGCTACAAAAATTTTTGACAAATTACCAGATGAAATATGGTGTCTGACTGACAGCAGTAATAGCTTAATAAATAAACTGAAATCATATCTCCTTGACAACTCCTTCTATACCACAGATGAATTCTTGAATAGGAATAAATAAATCTACCAATATAGTATATGCATTTTGTGCCATTTACGGGAATGGGGTAAATAATAGAAATATTAATCTTTAACTCTGTATTGTAATATATATACAGGGTGGTCCATTGATCATGACCGGGCCAAATATCTAAGAAAATAAGCGTCAAACGAAAAAACTACAAAAAATGAAACTTGTCTAGCTTGAAGGGGAAACCACATGGCACTATGGTTGGCCCGCTAGATGGCGCTGCCATAGGTCAAACAGATATCAACTGCATTTTTTTAAAGTAGGAACCCCCATTTTTTATTACATATTCGTGTAGTATGTAAAGAAATACGAATGTTTTAGTTGGACCACTTTTTTCGCTTTGTGATAGATGGCGCTGTAATAGTCACAAACATATGGCTCACAATTATAGATGAACAGTTGGTAACAGGTAGATTTTTTAAATTGAAAAACAGAACGTAGGTCCGTTTGAACATTTTATTTCAGTTGTTCCAATGTAATACACGTACCTCTGTGAATTTATCATTTCTGAGAACACATACTGTTACAGCATGATTACCTGTAAATACCACATTAATGTAATAAATGCTCAAAATGATGTCCATCAACCTCATTGCATTTGGCAATACATGTAATGACATTCCTCTCAACAGAGAGTAGTTCGCCTTCCGTAATGTTCGCACATGCATTGACGATGTGCTGATGCATGTTGTCAGGCTTTGTCGATGGATCACAATAGCAAATATCCTTCAACTTTCCCCACATAAAGAAATCCGGGGACATCAGATCTGGTGACCATGTGGGCCATGGTATGGTGCTTCGACGACCTATCCATCTGTCATGAAATATGCTATTCAATACCGCTTCAGCTGCACGCGAGCTATGTGCCGGACGTCCATCATGTTGGATGTACATCGTCATTCTGTCATGCAGTGAAACACCTTGTAGTAACATCGGTAAAACATTACGTAGGAAATCAGCATACATTGCACCATTTAGATTGCCATCAATTAAATGGGGGCCAATTATCCTTCCTCCCATAATGCTGTGCCATACATTAGCCCACCAAGGTCGCTGATGTTCCACTTGTTGCAGCCATCATGGATTTTCCATTGCCCAATAGTGCATATTATGCTGGTTTACGTAACCGCTGTTGGTGAATGATGCTTCGTCGCTAATTAGAATGAGTGCAAAAAATTTGTCATCGTTCCGTAATTTACTTGTGCCCAGTGGCAGAACTGTACACGATGTTCAAAGTTGTTGCCATGCAATTCCTGGTACATGGAAATATGGTACGGGTGAAATCGATGTTGATGTAGCATTCTCAACACCGACGTTTTTGACATTCTCGATTCTCGATCAATTCATCTGCTACTGATGTGCAGATTAGCCATGACAGCAGCTAAAACACCTACTTGGGCATCATCATTTGTTGCAGGTCATGGTTGATGCTTCACATGTGGCTGAACATTTCCTGTCTCCTTAAATAACGTAACTATCCGGTGAACAGTCCAGACACTTGGATGATGTCGTCCACGATACCGAGCAGCATACATAGCAGATGCCCGTTGGGCATTTTGATCACAATAGCCATACATCAACACGATATCGACCATTTCCACAATTGGTAGACACGGGTAATGTATCACGACGCAAATACCGTCTGCACTGGCGGAATGTTACATGATACCACGTACTTATATGTTTGTGACTATTACAGCTCCATCTATCACAAAGCGAAAAAGTGGTCCAGCTAAAACATTCATATTTCTTTACGTACTACATGACTATGTAATAAAAAATGGGGGTTCCTATTTTTTTAAAAAACGCAGTTGATATCCGTTTGACCTATGGCAGTGCCATTTAGCGGGCCAACCGTAGTGCCATCTGGTTTCGCCCTTCAAGGTAGACGAGTTTTGTTCTTTGTAGTTTTTTTGCTTGATGCATATTTCGTGAGATATTTGGCCTGGTCACTATCAATGGACCACCCTGTATACATTAAAAAATTTCGTTTCATATGTGCATTTCTTGTGCACTTGACACATTCCACATCATAAAGGCTACCGTACTGTGCGATTGATTAATGGAACATGCAACCAACTAACTAACTAACTATGGCATTAACACCTTATACTCTTTCTGAGCTCAACACCTCATTCATTACAGAGGGCTGCTGAATCATTTTATTAGGCTAGCAAATGGGAAGTTGCATTACAAAAAAATAAAAACCAGACAGCGTACTGCAGGGAAAAAGTAGTATACATATAGGTCAATAAACTATAGCAGTGGTCACACAAAACAACACTTGAAGGGGTTTCATACTGAAATAATAAAATGCTTTAAAGGCTACATACATTTTTTAAATTTTAATATTGCATTAGATCAAAAACTTTGTACACAACATGAGAGTGATATTTTTCCCAAATTTTTATTCCTGCAACTGTCACTTATCAAATTAATGTAATTTGAGAGAACAGTACTGGCAGTTTGAAAGAATGATATTGCAAAGTATGGTAGACTATTGTTGAGCACACTAAAAGAATTAAGTATGGAAGATACAAACACCATCACATTGTAGAACTACCTCCACATTTGTAAGGTTCACAACATGTGCTGCTGACTACTTCAATTATTTTGCCCTAGAAATGTATGTTCAAAATGTGGTCTACTGTCAATCAGTGTATCTTTGACAGTCAGCTGAACTTCATACCATTCATCACTTTTTGATTCAAATGGCTGCTTCCTCCCCTACTTGATTTATTTTGGACTGAAAGTAATAGTTTTGAGGGGACAGTTCGGGTTGGTTACACCAAACAACACCCATTTAGCAGTAGTTCATTTATTCACCTAAACACATGCAAGGCTCACAAAGAACTGAACATGGCAGAACAGCCCAAAGACATTGCTCATAGTCCAAAGACGATGGCCAGAGTCCAAAGACGAATGCATATCGATGCTGGTGTCGACATCATCGGTGTCACATAGCCCCCCCCCCCCCCCTCCCCGCAGTACGGAGTACTCTTGAGAGGCGCGCGGGGGGGGGGGGGGGGGGTGACAAAGGCATCAGCAGGAGTGGTCTGCGGAAGCCGGACCATGGTCCACTCGACAGCATCATCAGGGAGCTGTGTGGGTATGAAGGAAGGTTTGACCACCGAACCTGGAAGTCGTCGAAGAGAGCTGGGCGTCGTACCGGGCATGCTGGTCGTGTGGCGACAGGTAGGCCGGCAGTTTGCGTGTGGAACGAAACGGTGATGGCGATGTCTCCGGTGGGTGTGGCACGAAGCATATCCAGGTCGACGTCGGGTGGGAGGGGAACACATTTCACCAGGTGGCAGGGAATGGTGGAGGTTACGTCATGACCATTGGATGAAAAGGAACACACGACGAACAGTGTATCATCGAGCAGAATTATTGAGATGTCATGGATTATGTCTGGACGAACAGGCACAAACACCTCGAGCGAGGGCATGTTCAAGATTGGGGGGGGGGGGGGGGTGGGGAGGGGGGGTTGTGAAACCTCGACAGGGCGAGGCAGGTGACGGTGGAGAGGTTGAAGGGACCGGCGAAGGACCTGGCGGCGAGGGTGTGATCGTAGGTAAGCTCGGCGTGGGGAACATGTGGTCACTCAATGGAGTGCGTGAGACTGGAGTAGAGGGCGAGGTCGCAGGAGAGCTCGACGATTGGAGCTAGAAGTCACTTGATCGAGTGTGTAAGTCCGACATGTAGGTAGTGGTTGGAGTGTCGTGAGCCACAACCGTGAGTGGCGTGGTCGTGGCCTGAAGGGGGGTAGAAGAAGGCTCGACATGAGCAGGCTTAAGTCTGTTGAGAGAGACTGTAACAACTGATTCTTTCATCTGGATGTCATAGGTGTTGGCTGAGCACCAGAGAACTCGGTACGGGCCGGTATATGGAGGTTGGAGGGGAGCACGGGCAGTGTCATCTCTGAGCATGACGTACTCGCAATTGTCCAGAGATTTTGGGACGTGGACCTTAGGACGGGGATGGCTGGTGGGCGGAGGGATATGGAGGTTGATGAAGTGGCATCTGAGGCGGTCCATGAAGGAAGGTAAGTCAGACCGAGGGAGAAAAGGGGAAGGGTTCACAAGTTCACCAGGGAGAACAATGTTCTGGCCATATACAAACTCGGCTATCATGCCTTTAAGGTCTTCCTTATGGATCGTACAAATGCCGAGTAGCACAAGGGGAAGGGCCTCCGTCCAAAGAGAGTCGTGGCATCAAAGAGCCGCCTTGAGAGTGCGGTGCCAGCACTCGACTAGCCCATTACATTGCAGATGATATACTGTGGTATGGATGCGCCGGATGCCGCAAATGTTACAAATCCCGTTGAACAGGGCCTACTCAAATTGTCTGCCCTGGTCAGTCGTGATGATAGCTGGACATCCGAAATGTGATACCCATGACTAGACGAAAGCTCCAGCAATAGTTTCTGCCCTAATATTGGGAAGGGGGACAGCCTCGACCCAGCGAGTTGTTCGGTCAATAGACGAGAGAACATAACGAAAGCCGTTAGAGGGGGAGAGAGGGCCAACAATGTCAATATGAATATGCTGGAAATGCCCAGGAGGGATCGAATGGGAGCCAAGGGGGGGTGAAGTGTGCTTGTGTACTTTGCAGCGTTGGCACGCGACGCAGGAGCGTGCCCATTGCTGGCAGCCCTTGTTGACATTTCTCCACACAAAGCACTCCACTATGAGGTGGGTGGATGCACAAACACCGGGATGGGCTAAATTATGCAATGCGTTGAAGATAGCTTGACGGAGCATGGTTGGGTTGAGGGGGCGTAATGTGCCCGTACTGTCATCGCATCAGATCTCACCAGACATGCCAGGGAAGGTGGTGCGGATGAAGTGTAGTGAAGAAGTAGAGTCTGAAATCAGGTTTTGTGTTTCCCCGTCGGTGGGTTGGAGGTTAGGCAGTTCAGAGAGGTCTAACAGGAATGGACGGCATCGACTCATGGAAGGAAATCAGCAACTATATTGTCAGCACCCTTTATGTGTCTGACATCAGTGGTGAACTGAGATATGAAGTCCATGTATCTGAAGCGGCAAGGAGGCAGGTCAGCTGGCGGGTTTGTAATGGCCGCAGCCAGGGGTTTGTGGTCCGTTAATACATAGAAAGGACGTCCCTCAACGTCAGTCTTAAAGTGCTTGATCGCTTCGTAGACCACGAGCAACTCCTTGTCAAACACAGAATATTCCCGTTGCGCATTGGTGAGCTTGCGCGAGAAGAACTGCAGGGGCGAAGTTTGGCCGTCAATTGTCTGGCTGAGGACAGTGCCGACGGCAGTATCGCTCACGTCTGTGGTGATGAAAAGCTGCGCATTGGGATGAGGATGCGTGATCGTGCAGGCCTCGGCAAGAAGATTTTTGAGGGCAGTGAAAGAGTCAGCCATAGCAGGGGTCCATGGAACGGGCCAAGATCCAGAAGTGTTTGTGCCTGCCAAGGCATCCGTCAGAGGAGTCTGAATCTCCGCAGCCAGAGGTAGGTGTCGACGACAATAATTAACCGTCCCCAGAAAGTGCCGGAGCTCTTTGAATGACAAAGGTCTGGGTAGGTTTGTATTGTTGTACTTTCTCAGGGGGCGGTAAAGTGCCGTCAGCAGAGACCCGAAAACCAAGAAAAGTGACAGCGGGTTGATGTAGCTGCAATTTGTCCTGGTTGGTCTCAATGCCTGCTGCCGCGAGAGTGTTCATAACCGTTTGCACAGCGGGTTGATGTAGCTGCAATTTGTCCTGGTTGGTCTCGATGCCTGCTGCCGCGAGAATGTTCATAACCGTTTGCACATGTCGAATGTTGTCCTCGACGGAGGAGCTGAACACAAGAATGTCAACAAGATATGCAAAGCAGAATTTTAGGTCGAATAGCACTTCGTTGATGAAGCACTGCCAGGTCTGGGTGGCGTTTTTCAGACCGAAGGGCATGAATCGAACTGAAATAACCCGATTGGGGTGGTGATTGCTGTCTTCAGGTGCCATGGGGATCTGGTGGTAGGCCCATTTGTAATCAATGACAGAGTAGTCTCCGCACATGTGCCAGGACCCGTCTTTCTTGGGTGTCATATGTATGGGCATAGACCAGCTACTGGCAGAGAGTTCAATGATGCCAGAGCTTAGTAGTTCAAAAATCTGATTTTTAAGGTCGGAGAGGCGCTCGGGACAAAGTCGATGTGGTTTACAGGAGATCGGGGGACCTGGTGTGAGGCAAAGCTTGTGAACCATGCCATTGGTGACGACGGAAATGTTGCTGGCGGAACGGGAGGAGGTTTATTTACAAAGTGTGGCGGGCGGGGCAGGTGCGGCGTGGTCGTGGTGTTCGGAGCCACTCAGCGGATCCGACAGGAGCCGAGGCGGCAAAGTGTCCCAGGAGTCAACGTGAGAAGATGGCCGCCGGCCCGAAGCAGTGGCACCGTGGTCGGGTGAGCTCGGTAGAGCTCGTGAGCCGTTAGTGAGTCCATTGTCCGAGGGCGCAGCCTGTGGCAGTGCGGTCGCGGGTGAAACGCTTGGCACAAGTGCACTGTTTGTGTTGTCAGTGGCGGTTGCACAGTGGCATGTAGGAGCCGAAGTTGCATAGTTTGAGGTGCTGTCTGCGAGGGGCGGGGTCGGAGCCGTCAGTTCGGGAACACGTGATGTTCGTCACGCATGCGCACTTGTGTCTGGCTGAGTGTCAAATGCTGCCGTGTTAGGAGGGTGTGGCCTTGCAGAACTGTTATGGCCCATGTTATGGCAGTCTTGATAGCACAGTTGTGAGGGGTAGTGGGAGGTAAACACACGGAGGCTCGATTGCTGGGACTGCAAGCAGATTCGGGGCACTAACTGACCTTGCTTTGTCCTTGCTGTTGTGTCCGTAATTCCTTTTCTGCATCGGAGAGCTGGAGCTGTGTTTCGTGGAGCCAGAGGGAGAGCTCTTAGCTTTCCTTGCGTAGGTGAGCGACGTGTTCAAGCTCGACAAGGCACTTGTGTGTGGTTTCTTGTAACATCGTCCACAGAGACAAGCATGTACGGATGAGATGACCCCAGACAGATGTGTCACACGGGCAGGGGGGGGGGGGGGGGGGTGTTTGCTTGACGGAGCACAGGGGAAGTGGGGAAGTGAGTCTTGGACAGACGATGAAAGAACACTGTTTCGCACTAGGTCCGGTGAAAGTTTGTGGTGTTGCAAGAAGTCAATGCCTAGTATAGGTTCGTCAATTTCGCACACTAAAAAAGTCCACTCGACTTTGCAGTTTGCAGAGAGTGAGACGACGTGGGAAGTTGAACCCGAGCATTGTAGTTTAGTTGAATTCACGGCTTGCAGCAAAGTATGATGAGGGCGGATGTTCGTCGACACTAAGGACGTAGGCAGCAGCGGAACATTGGCACCTGTGTCCATTAGGAAAAGGTATCCTGACGAAATGTCTTCAATGTAAAGTCGTCTGTGATTATCCGGTCGTTTCCGGACAGAATGGAGCACTGGGGGGTGCCTGTCATGTTGTGCGCAGGAGGCGGCACCCGGACCTACATGGGGTTGGCGTTTGGGAAGTAGCATGGTAGTCTGCAGTTCCATGCCGCCTCACCAAACCATTTGTGGAAGTAACAGAATGGGTAGTGTGGTTGCATTTCCTGCGGAAAGTTCGTTGTCAGTGGCAGTGGCCGAGGTTCAGTAACCGCCACAGGTTCGGTTGCAGGAGGGGGCATGACCGTGGGCGGAGCCGGTGACATCCCAGTTGCTTCTTTACTGCTTCCCAGAGCGAGCAGAATGGTCAGCACAGTACAGCCCCGGCCGCGTCCGGCCACAGGGCAATGAGCCTAAACCTGAGGCTTGTCAGGTAGGCAATGGCTGGCGAAACAGAGCATTGATGCATCGTGTAGCTTGTCAGCAATTGTCATTCTTTACTCGACAGGTTCAGGAGACCATTGAGCCAGAGCAAAGCAGATGTGAGGAGATAGTTTATCTGACCAGATGGTGAGGAGAGCTGTGTCAGAGAATAGATCGGTGCTGACCAGGGCACATAGCCATCTCCAGAGCTGAGAAGGTTTGTTGTTGCCTAGTTGCTTGATGTGGAGCACTTGCCGTATTGCTGCCTCAGTTGAGCGTGCAAACTGACATAGAACTGTCTTTTTGGCTAGCGTGTACCGGGTAGATGAGTCCGGGGCGTCGACCATGTCAGCAACCAAGTCCTCCTGGTGGTGCAGGTGGGTGATTAGGCACAGAAACCTGGTTGACTCGTCGAGTTTGTAATGGCCGAACACTTTATCCACAGTTTTGAACCAGGTTGTAGCTCTCTCGGGATTAAACGGCGGCAGTGTTGGTAAGCGTTGTAGAATGTTCAGAAGAACAGGTTGAGTTAAGTTCGTCGGGGTACTGCCTGAATTGAGCTGTTGTTGCTCCAGGGGATGTGGCAACGACGGCTTTTCGGGTGGCAGCGTGAAGGTGACACCTTGTGATTGAGCACGATCCGTCGCAACGCGGGTGAGACACCATAATGTGTTCATTGCGGTTGTGGAAGCTCAACAAATTGTGGGTGTGTTTGGATTGATGCGTCGCGGAAGACCGACGCAGATGAGGCACCGAGATGTGCCGAGAACGGTAGTGGAAGCTCGACTGGAGCCAGCACGGGGGCAACAGGTGATAAAAAGTTCAAAGTTTGAGAATGCGTGTTAGTCCATGGAAAGCTCGACGTATGATCAGAGCCGGGGCCACCTGTGTTGCAGGGAGGCTGCGAAGGTGCGGGCTGTCCAGAAGCACAGTGTGGGAAATGATGTCGAACGTGGGACAGAATGTGTGAATGTTCACTGTTCATAATCACTCCACTCAAAACGGTGTGCGGATAAGGTGAAAGTCATGGCACAAAACACTGAGGCGTAGCAGTGGGCCGGAGGTGGAGGTCAGGGACAGATAACAAGTTAATGTTCCTGTTGCAGGCCGAGGTATCGAATTAGGAAGGCATGTGCTGATGCTGAACTGGGGCAGGCGCGGGCGTGGTTGGATGCTGAGGAGGTTGACCTGTGAACGAAGCAGTTCGGCCACGTGGCAGGTATCCGCATGGTACTGCACAGATTTCAGCGCGGCAAATCGTTGTCCTGGCGGTAGTAGGTTGTCCGACGAAGCATTTGCAGAAATTGGCATTGGTCCTGCACTGCACAGAGATCCGTAAGAGGTAACTGCACAGTTGATGAGGGAGGGCACATGTGGTGGGAACAAAGATGTTTGATAGCTGGAGTCATGCACACTCCTAACCTCACTTATTGTTGCAGGCTCGAAAACGTCTGGCAAAATCGGCGGAACCATCAAGTGAGAGACATCGTGTTGTAGTCCTGGCGGGTGTACATCGCCTACAACATGATGCATGTCAATCACAAAATCCGACATTAGGCACTGGCCGAAGTCATTGTTCAAATGCTGTGTCGATGTAATACACCCGAAAATAACCAATGTGGAGGTCGCGGACACAGTAAAACAGCGAAAATCGAAGACGTTACAACTCGGGGTCACCAGTGAGGGGAGAGTTCGGGTTGGTTACACCAAACAACACCCATTTAGCAGTAGTTCATTTATTCACCTAAACACATGCAAGGCTCACAAGGAACTGAACATGGCGGAACAGCCCAAAGATAATGCTCAGAGTCCAAAGACGAATGCATATCGATGCTGGTGTTGACCCCATCGGTGCCACAGTTTTATTACTTCTGTGATTTGTAGTTAGGATTTCAGCTGTCTTTGAAACTTACCACTAACTCTTAGGCTTGTGATTATTCTTTAATTGTGTTGGCCATGAAGAGAACTTCTGGAGACATTGGTTTCAATTGAACAACTCCAGATTGATACAAATATCTTGATATTTGAGAATAAATCTGCATTGCTGAATTAACACTGTTTGTTTTTACTTCTTCTCATCACCTGATTTTCTTCTGGTACAACCTAAATTTACCCAGTTCCAAGCACTCAGTAAATATATAAGTAAAAAGCTACAGTGTCTAGTGTGATGTGTAATTTAGTAAATTATTTTAGATGGTACATTACTACTGGCTACTGAAGAGTCAGCATTCAGGACTTTGATCCCACCCACATTGCGGCAGGACATCATGCACCTTCTCCACCTCAACCACTGGGGTGTTTCTCATACAAAGGTGCTGACCCTCCACCACGTGTTTTGGCTGTGTTGACAATGAGATCATGCACGTTGTGACAGCCTGCTGCAGTGTGCCACCCATCAAGTAGCACCATGGGCCTCTCTTTCCCTATGGCCCGCCCCCAGCACCTCTGGGAGCATATTCATGGTGATTTTGCAGGTCAATTCCTTTAACTCCTTTTGGCTTGTGACAGTCAAGGCTTTCTCAAAATTTCCTTGTGTGTTTCACTGCCCATCCATGTCCACGACCCCTATGGTCACAGCCCTCTCTTTCCGTAGAACAATTACTGTAATTTTTCATGATGGACAATGGCCCACAGTTTGTGTCTCAAGATTTTGAAGATTTTTGTACTAACAATGGCATCCAGCATGTTACTGTCTAACCCCAGTCCAATGAAGAGGCAAAGCAGCTGATCCAGACAGTCAAAACCCAAGTTAAAAAATATATCTCTCAATCTTCTCCCAAGTAACTCCCTCGATAGACTCCTCAATTAATATAGGTACACTCCAGTCAGTGACCTTAGCCTGGAAGAGCTGCTCCACAGTCGCCAGGCCCGTACTCTGCTCCATCTGCTCTGGCCAACGTCCGGCTACCTACCAGCAGCCGCCTTGCAGTGATTCCATCCAGGTTCCGCCATCTGGGCACCTTTTGTGGATAACAACAGTCACCCACCACTGCTGAGGTTTCTGCCTCTGTGTCGTGCGCATCTCTGATGACTTGGTGTCACAACACTACACCAACTTCATCCCCATGTGACTGACCTTGCACCAGAAGTCTCTCCACCACCATGGCAACCTGCATCAGCTGCATCGGCCCATGTGGCATGGTCCAAGCCTCCTCTGGCTCTGGCACCATCTTTGCTCTGGGTGTCACGAGCACTGGTTTAAGTAGTCAGTGCTGGGACACCACCATCTTCTCTGCTGCCTCCATTGCCTAGTGCCTGACTGGATATGGATATGACATCATCACCACCAGTGTTCCCTAATAACCTCTCATAGGGGAGTGGATGCCTGTCTACCTGCATCATTTTGGACCACATTCTCCAGTGTCAGCATAACACCTGCTCCAGCAGTCATCACCTACTAATGAAGACATGGACATCTCCACAGTGAACACTTTTCCCCAATGGGGAAGGAGTGTTGTAACCCCATAGTATGAGAGTGCAAAATTAAACCGCATGATGTTAAGTGCCCCCAGGGCTGGCCTAGAGAGGTAGCTTCGCAACCTGGACAGACGATGCAGAAATCACTGTGCTATTACAACAGTACATTACAAGTCCAGCATCTAAGTCCGCAGCCTCAATTCTATTTACTTGCTTACTAAATGCTCACCTACGAGACTGTCTATTGATGTGTGCTATAGTTATGAGACTTTGCACTATTGTCTAGTTCATTCGGTGTTATAGTGAATCTCTCCATGTGGAAGCAGAATAAATCTTGGTTGGTGTTGTTTCTTATATTGTGTCTGTACAAGATTAGAACAAATACAAATTTAAACTAAACAATGGAAACTCCAGGTAGGAGTATTAACAAGTAGGAAAAGATTCGAGCACCCACCTGTACACTACTATCCCTTCCCCTTCCCCACCCATTCCAGATTGCTGCTTGCATCCCAATGTGTGTGTGTGTGTGTGTGTGTGTGTGTGTGTGTGTGTGTGTGTGACCACACATGTAAGGTAAGGGTTCATACAACACATGCCAAGGGATGTAGGAATAGTTCATTTGATACTGGATCGATGTGGAGAGGGGATAGTACACCCACCAGAGGTGCAAATGAGTGATGCAAATATATGAATATGTGTGTCATCATACATGTCCTTTCCACAGGTATCCATAGTAGGCCAAATAAAAGGCTGCCTAGTGGCTGTCTCAGCCTGTTGCTCAATCACCTCTACAAGTCGACTCCGCACTACCCATAGTTTACCATGTGTTAGTGCAATGGATCCTGAACTTGTGGTTTCCACCACCTCTGGCACATTTAGAACTTTACTTACGAAATGTGTGTTAACTGCCTATTTGCATTAGAATCTAATCATCCTACTCTGGAGCAATCTCAGAATAACTTCTATTATGACTGATGAATATTCCTTCAAGAACTTTTATTCCCCCTTGATTCATGGGCTAATTTGTTATTTGCTTATTGCAGAAGTTGTTATGTTAATAAATGTTTTGCCCAAAGTGAGAATTACAGCACTGGTGATGAGTTTGTAATTTTGCTATACCTCAAACTACCAATGTGACTGATTTTTCGAGTTGTGGCAACAACAGCTGTCACAACTCGATCAGGCACTTGTCTCGGTCATGGGAACAGCAACAACTGTGAAAAACTACAACAATCAATCCAGCAACAATGTTAGCATTGGGAATTACTCAAACACTTCTCTAGTACAAAATAACCACAGCTAAAACAGCAACAGCAGCAGCAGCAGCAATGAGCACTACCACCCAATGGAGCATTTCAGCCATTGATGAAGGTCACGATGACTGGAAATTATATAAAAAAAAAAAAAAACACCTTGTGATAAATATTCAGGCAAATGACATTAAATGCCCAGATCACCAATAGGCATTTTTTCTGTCTACGAATCCTTGCTCATATTCCTTGATTCAAAAGTTAGTCAAAATCACTCCTTTTTTGATAGCTGTGTACCAGTCTTTATGGGCACAGTTATCATGAGGTGCTTCTTGTAGGTCACATACAAGTCGCATATAGCCATGTCTCGAAAACATTATAACTTTTTGCTAAGGCAGATTCGTCAGTAAAGAGTATATTTGGCCTCAATGGACACTCCGTTTTTGGATTTTCATTACATCATACAGTTCAAACCCTCAGCTCATTGGTAACCTGTGTTGCCATTGACGTGCTTCAAATGCCATTTGTACCACTGTTTGAACCTGTTTTGGGGAAAGCTGAACTTTCAGGCCCACACGGTCTTAAAACTGACAGCTAGTCCAAGATTTTGCAAAGTTTGCTTGTATCTATTGACCATTATGGATGAAGTTAAGATCAAACTGGACTGACTGGAACAACAATTTTGTCCTCATTCTTATACAGTCAGTGGGCTTCACGATTTGTGGTCATTAGGAAGCCTAAGGGCTGTCTCTGAATGTGTGTAGACTAAGCAAATTATTAAACCTAAGGCCAATGTCGATTCTTATCCCTTGCCGTGTTCAGCTGAATTCTCATCTAAGCTCTCATGAGGTAAAATAGTCTCCAAAATCAACCTTGCAGTGGCATATTTTCAGTTGCCTCTTGATGAAGACCTGTGGGAAGCCGTTAGTCTTAAACATGCCTTCAGACAGTATCAATATAACAGGTTGCTTTTTCGTGCAGTTAGAGCCCTTGCCATTTTCCAGAGATTTCTGCAACAGTCTACTGGACTCGTGTTTGGAAGGATAATGGTTCAAACCCACGTCAGGCCAACCCAATTTAAGTTTTTGTAACTTCCCTAAATTGCTTCAGGCAAATGCTGGGATGATTCCTTTGAAAGGGCATGGCCGACTTCCTTCCATAAACCAATGTGACCCATGACCTCACTGTTTGGTCCCCTCCCCCCATACCAACCAACCAATTGTCTACTGTCATTAACTTGCATTGGTCAATTATCTTTATGATTTTCAAGTCACTTGTCATACAATGGACGAACATTTGCACACACACTGGTTAGTTTTTGCAGTCCTCATGCCTTCTTTTGGCCTTCGGTCACTTATTTAAGTTACATCCTAAGTGCAAAGGGCCTTCAGACCATCATAAAATATATAGAGGCTATTTGGAATACATCTGTGCCTAAATCCATTAACAACCTTCTAGTATTTCTAGAAAAAGCAAACTACTATGCATGGTCTAGGCCTCAGTCTCTATTGCCTGACCACTAAACCTTCTCAATTGTCTGAAGAGAGTATTCAGGGCTTTCAGAAGTTAAATCACCAAATCAATCACCTCCTTGTCCTGTCTTGTTAGTTGTTAGCCCCGTCTGCTGTCAATGTTGGCCACAGATCAGTCCCCACTCGATGTTGGGGCTGTTCTTCCTCAAGCTAGAGAATGGAACAGAGAGGCTAACCACATTTACTATACAGACACTTTCTAGAGCCAAGAGCATTACTCTCAGATCAACAAGGAAGCACCGTTGGCCATTGTTTTTGGTGTCCATAAATTTCATTTTTTTTTAATTGTTACAAATTTCATCTTATCACCAGCCACAAACTGCTCATGTCACTCTTTGGACACAAGCTTAAATTGCCAGAGTGTGGTGCAATGAATCCCCTTCATCAAAGGGCTCTCATTCGGTGAATTTCCAATATTCCGTATGTTACTGCACTTTGGCTCGGCAATGTAATACACTAGTTCAACTAACACGGAACAGTTTGCTTTCAGTTAGACAACCAACTGTAGCACTCACTCAGACTCTTCTATAAATTTTCAGGACATTGCTACAGTGTCTAGGAGCAACCCGCTTCTTGAACAGGTCCTGTAATGTCCATTCAGGTTGGCCGCATATACCATCTGGTACAGATCCACCAAGTCTTCAACTCCTCACCCTTTTCTGCCATCAGCAGCATCAACTTCAGTTCCAGCAAGGTGTGGTGTTACTCATAGACAATGAGGAACAGTGCCGGGTGGTAGCACCACCTTCTCTGCAAAACTGGGTGCTTGAGTTCTTGCATCAATCAAACACTGGGATTTCTGGGATGTATCAGCTGGCACACTGCTACGTCTACTTGTCTTATGTGGATGACAGTGTTGTGTGGAAGGTGCGACAGTGTGCCATTTGCTAGGCATAATAACTATCCCTCTCCAGACATTCTCACCAAGGCCAGCACCAACATAGCTATGGGACAGGGCACTAACATGGGGTCCAGTAGCTTTCTCGTACATCATCTGCCTCCAGCTGACAACAATGGTTGCCACAGTCAGAACTATGGAATGGATCTTCACAACAGTGTGCATCCCACGCACTGGTGACTGACAATAGTCCCCAGCTCCCAGTGACCGATTTCAAAAGGTTTTGCACCTAAAATAGTGCTCACGATCTAACTACACCCTCTTTCCATCCAATCTCAAATGTGCTGGCAGGGCAGTATATTTGCCTTTAAGGTAAAATGTAAGAAGCTTCAAGTTCTGCTATAGCACTGAACATCTTTCTTGTTTCTTGCAGGTTTACCCCCACCAATGGTTAAGGCTCGCCGGAGCCTCTACATGCTTGCCTCCACAGAATGCTCTGGATGTTGTGTCTGTCCCCCAGAACATGAAGAAAATGCAGCCATGCTGTTCCACGTGGCAGAACAGGGGCATCATGTCATGTTAACAACTACATTATCTGGAATGCTATACCGAAACTGCAACCAACCCTGGCACACTGGACAGCAGCCTTCTTGTTCTGAGAGTCTACATTTACATCTACATTTATATTCCGCAAGCCACCCAACGGTGTGTGGCAGAGGGCACTTTACACCACTGTCATTACCTCCCTTTCCTGTTCCAGTCGCGTATGGTTCGCGGGAAGAACAACTGTCTGAAAGCCTCCGTGCGCGTTCTAATCTCTCTAATTTTACATTCGTGATCTCCTCGGGAGGTACAAGTAGGGGGAAGCAATATACTCGATACCTCATCCAGAAACGCACCCTCTCGAAACCTGGCGAGCAAGCTACACCGTGATGCAGAGTGCCTCTCTTGCAGAGTCTGCCACTTGAGTTTGTTAAACATCTCCGTAACACTATCACGGTTACCAAATAACCCTGTGACGAAACGCACCGCTCTTCTTTGGATCTTCTCTATCTCCTCCGTCAACCCGATCTGGTACGGATCCCACACTGATGAGCAATAATCAAGTATAGGTCGAACAAGTGTTCCATCACTGCAAACACCTTCAAGCGAGCTGTGTGACAACCATTGATGTCAATCTAGACACACTGACAGCTGCATCACCAGAACCTCCACATCCCACAGGGATACCTCCACTCAAATGTTTCCGGGCATATACAGAGAACTGTTAATCTCCAACAGGGCACAGATGTTTCCCAGGATTCTCCTGTTATGACATCGCCTAATTCCTGGCCGCTTCTGAAATGTACTACGCACAACAGCCAGGTAGGTAGGTAGGTAGGTAGGTAGCAGCCCGATGTATTAGTTCAAGGGGTGAAGCATTTATTAACCCCATTAGACATGCAAACAAATGATGCGAACACATCAATATGTGAAACGTCACACACCCAATGGGGCACCTATAGCACAAACATGGCCACTAGTCAAGTCAGTCCCAAGTATCATAGCAGGCCTAAATAAAAGGCTGCCCAGCAGATTTCTCAAACTCATTTTGCTCTTATTCAGCTGCCTCTAGAAGTGAACTCTGCAGCACCATTTATTTACTGTGTGTTAGTGCAAAGGATCCTGAACTTGTGGTTTCCACCATTTCGTGCCTGTGTGGAACTTTATTTTCATGAAATATATGGTAATCAGCTCTTTGCACTGGAACGATCTCAAAATAGGTTTCATTGAGACTGATGAACATTCCTTCAAAACTGTTTCTGTGTGAATCATGAGCTCAACTGACGAGAAAGCAGTCATTTATGCATGACGTGTGCCTACTTGTGTGAATGTATGGCTTTGGCTGGAAGCTCAATGTGTAAGTCTTTCAGTTGTGTCTGTATGCAACTCACCATGTCGTCTTTATGGTGAGTCATAATCTGTCCTTTTTATAATATTGCGTGTATTCCAACCTGTACTTTCCCTTGCTTCATGGGCTAATTTGTTATTTGGTTGTTAAGGAAGTTTGTGTGTGATAAATGGAGTGGCCCAAAGTGAGAGTTGCAACGCAAGGAAGGGGAGAGGGCTGTTAAAACTGTGGAGGGATACCAAAGTTTGACTGCAGAAAGAGATTCAAATTGCAATTCAGATTGCAGATGATGAGGCTTGCACAGGATAGACTAAACCAATTTTGGACAACAACAACAACAACAACAACAACAACAACAACAACAACAACAACAACTGATTTCTTGGCTTCAGTAAGGGAATATAAGGTAGCTATCCTCTCTAACAAGCTTTGCTGCTACCTGTTATCTTAGGTTTCTGTTTCCGATCATTTTTACCTTTTCTTCTGTGTTTAGCCTTATCTTTGCTTCATCCCCCAATTTCTCAGTTGCCTTAAACAAAAACCTCCCCTCAAGTGACTTTGTAGGACATTCCATTTCCTATGCTGATTACTGCATTATATTTTCTGATGTTCTTTGCCCACTGCCAGCTCTGGATAGTCCTCTCCTCGAATGAACTTTCCTATTATCCTTTTTCATATATTCTCAGATTTCTTCTTCTGTTTCCACTATTAATTATTGTCATGATTTTCTCTTGTTGCCATGATGAGGTTTGTGTTTCAAGAGTCTTCTTCCCTTTGAGAACTTCATACCTCATTTTATCTTTAAATCTGGGCTCCACAGATCAGCACCTGCACATGTCATGAGTCTTCAGGAAAACAGGGTATGTGCTTTGGGTTTTTACAACATAAAAGACATAACTTCAGCAGCTTTGGTGGCATTATTGTGTTCTGTCACTTCATTGTGTTGTGTTTAAGTATTTCAAGATTTAATTTTTGAAATATTTGTGTTTACTAGCTCTGCAAGCCAGGTTTAAATAGATAGTTGCTCTGAACAAAAACCACCTGCCATTCCATGGGTTGTGTTGCCCATAACAAAAACAAGAACATGCTTAAGTAATATCTTCAGAGCTAGGGATGATGAATACAGGCATTTGTAGCATAATCAGCCCACATCATTTCTTTACATGTAACACATGTGAAGAGACTCAAAAGTGGGAAATGTTAAAGATAACACTAATAAATTAGTTGTCTACATGATGAGGCAGTTCTCCAAAACTTGCAAATTTTTATTTTTCAGTCACAGAAATGTAAGCAGTAATCTAATAATTCATTATGGGTATTATTTTTTCAAGCTTTACACAGAACTACTATCACTTGTGTCAAATGAGCACAAGCTACACTGTAAACGCATTTAATGAACTTCAACATACAAAAAAATTTAGATCCTGTAGTAACAGTGATACAGTTTACAGTAAATACTGTATAAGGAATTGCTTTGCAATAATTTGCAAACTGTGAACCGCTAACTTATTTTCGTATCTACATAGCACTATCAATGTAGCATGAACTATAATACACTGGCTACATATTTACAACATGGAAACCGAAGGACTATAATATAACTGACAATGAACAAGCATTTTATCTGCAGGCACGGTAGATGTATTTATTATATTAACAAGTAATATCTATCAAAAACACAGTATTTATGCGAAATATTGGTATTACAAAACATTTTTGAAGTATTATCAACTAATAAAAAAATATTTCCTATTTTTAAATGATCACAGTTAAAAGGAATTCCATTTTTTAGTTTTACAATAATTACTCCTAATTACAAGACATACAGAACACAGTAACCATGCTGCAGTATGATGGGCTACAGCTTTACTTTACATTTTGCTTTGTTTCCATATTTTACACTGCACTGTACATTTTTTAAATGCCCACAATCAGTACTGAAGCAATGAAGTTCAATCTTATTTGAAGAAAGTGTTCTGCTGAACATATTATTTAATACCAATAATCATGATCAACAGCAAAAACAGAGGAACTGCTAGTGCAAGGTACGACACCTTTTACACCCTTAACATTTTGTCAAATGGGTGCCAATTTCTGATGCTTCAAATCTCGTACCTTCACTTTAGGGTAAATATTGTAAAGTTTGCTAAATGTACTCAGACTCATTCTTATCACTGAACCACCATAATTTGCAAATGCCAGCAACCTATTTTCATCAATGGGTGATGGTGATCGTCCATAAAATGAGTACGGGCTTTCTGTACTAGAGTCATCACTTTCAGAAGGTTCTGCAGAGTCCTCTTCAGACCTGTTGGCTGACAATGATTTTATTAATAGTCTAGCAGAAACTGAAGATAATGCTGTCGATTTACGAGCAACATTTCGAATTCTATGTGGAACATTCTGCATACCTTTCTTTTCTGACACTGGCACAGAAGTACACAAACTTTCATCATCCGCCACATTCCTTTGTATAACTAATTTCTTCAAATTTTCCACTTCTGATTCCCTTATGTGAATAACCCTAACATCACAATCAACATGAGAAAACTGGCAATGTCTAACAACCTTACTCTCCAAGTCATACTGCTGTGCACAATAACCACATTTGAAAGGCTTTATATGTCGCTCAAGGTGTTCTTTCAGAACCTCATAATTGTCAGAAATGAAACAGCATCTTGGACATTCAAACTTTGTGCGCTTAGCTTCGTGACCCGCTGTTTCGAAACAGTATTTTGGTTCTACATTTGGATGGTGCATACTATGATGGTCACTATGAAATTGCTCCTCTGAATCAGTCCTTGCACAACACAACAGACATACATAATTACCAGCATCAAACAATGTACTACTGGTACTAGGACGTTTCACAGCAGCAGTCTCTGTTCTTACAATTACATTATCGCTTTCATCACCAGGTTGTTTCGATGGCTTCACAATATATCTAAATTCACTGTCACGATGTTCCGTTTCAAAGTGTCTTCTCAACACATGTAGCGCAAGTGCCACGAAACTGCACTTTGAACATTCGTAATGGTGTGCTGTTGCTTCAACAATACTGAATTCTTTATTTGGATGGCTTTCTTCATGATGTTTTAACAGAATGGATCGAGAACCTTTTCGTTTACAGTAAACACACACAAATGCTGTACGATTCATGTGCAATTTTTTGCTCCCTTTCAGTACATCATCAACTGCCATTTCCTTATAGCTGAAAGGTAATCCCAGTCTTGTTACACCATTAGCACACACCGCCTTGGTTTTATGAGTCTTCTGCCAATGCTCATGTATAACTGCAAGTGAAGTCGCACGGCGAGGACAATAGAAACAGCGGAATATTTTTGTCTTTTTCTGCACTGAAGATACGTCACTTACACTTTCCTGAGCTGGTGATTTTTCAGAATCACTTTCGGCACTTGAGGCTACCTGTGGAGTTTGCTCTTCACTATCTTCTACCTCTAACTCTGTATTTGAACTAGACACAGCATTACCAGCGTGATGACGTTTAATCCGCAAAGGTTTGATGTCAGGCTGGAGAGGCACTTCCTTCTGTTTGATACTTACAGGCTGCTGTGGGTGTACTTTCTCAGAGTGCTTTTTCACTTCATATTCTCTTATAGCTTCAAAACTACAGTAGCCACATTTGAAAGGCTTTTGCACCCAGTGCCGCATCTCATGTTTCCGAAGGTCACTGGGGCTACGGCAGCTATAGGAGCAATGTGAGCAGCGGCGTGCCTCCTCTGCAGTCAGCAATTCTGGGAGTTCTGTCTGACTATCGCCTTCCTCCGACTGCAAAAAAATCAACACAGAATTAGTCAACAGTGTGAACACATGTAAGGGAAAACTTGTAGGAGGTGGGAGTGGGGGAGGTGGGGGAGGAAAACATGTGCAAGTAGTAATACTGAACTGGTCAACATAGTAAGCTGTAACTACCAAAGAGGGGCAGTGAGACGGGGGATTGATCGGGAACAGGAAACGGGAAAGTGCTGCGGGGGCTGGGATGAGGCAACTGCGTGGGCTAGGGGGAGGCGGGTGCTTGGAGTGAGACGGCTGCATGAGATAGAGAGTGAGGGGAGATGGTGAGAGGAAGGAGAGGTAGAGTGATGAAGAGGGAGAGTAGGAAGATCTGGGAGGACTGACGGATGAGGGGTAGAGTTAAAGGTGTGAGGAGAGGCCCAGGATATTGTGGGAGAGATGGTGGAGGGGTGTGGAAGGGGGTTGGAGCAGAGTGAAAGGGCTGGAGGGGCGAGCAATGGGGCTGGAGGAGTGTGAAAGTAGGTACAGGCAATTGGAAGAGAATGTGGGAGGGGGGCAGGGGGTCAGGCTTGAGGGGGTCAAGTGGGAGGCATGGGGGGTGGGGGGGTGGAAGTGATGTCAGGAGTGGAGAGTGGGGAGCAGAGGGGAGTGCAGGAGTGGAGAGTGGGGAGCAGAGGGGAGTGTCAGGAGTGGGGGGGGGGGGGGGAGGGCTTCATGTATTGGGTGTGAGGGATATGTTTGGTGAGGGGACTTGTTGGGTGCTGGGCGACAGGACAGGGCAGGTGGTGTCGGATTAGGGAGTGTAGGGGGTCAAAAGTATGGGAGGGGGCATCTGGTTGAGGATATGTGGGGAGGGCATCAGGTCAAGGGCACATGGGCATCAGGGACCCCTTGTCAATGTTGTCTATGCAGGGGGGGGAGGGGGGGTCAAGGATGTGGGTCGGGGGCTTTAAATTTAGAGTGTGGCATGGTGAGTGGGGCCAAGTCTGGTGAAAGTCATGTGGGGGGAGGGGGGGCACTTCCAAAGAATGCATGTGGGGTGGGGGGCATCTAGCCAAGGGCGTGTGGAGTGAGGTACAACTGGCCAAGGATTGGAGGGGGGGGGGGTGGCTTCGGGTGAATAGTGTGAGAGCTTGACAGGGATCAGTGGAGAGTGTCAGGGAGAGGGGGTGAGAGTAAGGCAGAGTGGGATGGGGTAGTGAAGTGGGTGGGGAGGGCAAATGGAGGATGAGGGGGAAATGACAAGGAGATGGTGAGAGGGGATTAACATACAGCCAAAAACAAAATAAATTGTTCTTACAAGAGATTCTGGCTGATGTGCCAATGGAGAAGGAGAAGAAGCAGAAGCAGTCGTCGTCATTTTTGGTGGAAGACCATAATTAGTTTCCCAGAATTCGTCGTCCAGTTTCAGTGATGCAGCTTCTTCATTATATTTCACCAACTCTGGCAGACCACGGTGTCTTACACGACAGTGCTGCTTTATAGCCATTTCAGTAGACCCTCCTTGGCGACAATGTCCACACAGCCACCTGTGAATATAAACAATGAAAATTGGATTTACGGAATAGATCTGTACAATTTCTAATTCTAGTAGTATTGTTTGAATCAGTGGTATCACTTTTGTATAATCAGGGGAAACAAATTTTGAGGTAGGTCAAAACAAATATGACTAAATGGGTCTCTAAGACGAAGCAGGCAACAAGTGCCACTGTGGTGAAGTCCTGGACACGGAACATCTGCAATGTTCCAACTCCCCCACAAGATGTACCCTTGATGACGTATGGCTTCATAAGAAGGAAGAAGTGGACATGGCCTGCTACTCACTGTAAAGGACATACACCGAGTTGCAGACAGGCACAACAAAAAGCCTTTTGCACACACAGCTTTTGGCCAAACCCTTCTTCAGAAAAGAAAGGAAAAAACAAGATTGACACAAGCAGGCCCCCTCATGCACACATTGCCATTACCTGCCAGACTGCAGCCGTCATGCTGAATGAAAGCAGGAATGCTCAGTGGGGAAGGGAAAGGGGAGGGGGAGGGATATCCAATTACAGGGAGTGGGGGGAGAGGATCATAGTCTGCAGTTACTACAAGGTGGCAGGACAAGGCTGCCAGGAGCAGTGTCAGGAAGGGGCCAGAAAGATCAGAAAAGGAGATGAGCAGCGAAGGTGGAAAAAGATGCTGGGCTGGCAGCCTTGTCCTGCCACCACCTAGTCCTACCATGCTCCGCCATACAGCAGTCTTCTCTCCTCCCGCCCGTACCCTGCTATCACTCTCCCTTCCCTGTCCCACTATGGACTGCTGCTTTCATTCAGCATGACTGTTGCAGGGTCGGCAGCTACAGATAGTGGTCACGTGTGTGTGTGTGAGGTGTGCCTGCTTGTGTGGATGTAAGCTCAGTGTGTAACAGCCTCTTCATTGTGCCTATCTGCAACTCAGTGGGTAAACCTAAAGGTAAGTAGCACTCTATCTTGTTCATAATATTGTTGCAATTTCCTTTGATGTAACTTTAAATTTTTATTTAGCAGTTCTTTTGCATCAACTGTGCATCTCCAGACATTTAATTCAGTAGATAATTTTGACATTTGTTAATGATTATTGTGGCTGCCCTGAGAATGGTAACTTATATTCTAGTGGATTTGTACTCTGAATAATGATTGTTACTTATTGTGTTTTCCATATTGCTTTTCACTGTAATATTTTCTAAAGGGCTTCACCAGTATGCCATCATCTTTGACAGTATTCATCTGATGACCTTTAAGTACACATAATAATGAAAAGTTTTGCTGGGAAAATTATTTACACTGTTTACGTTCTCCTTTCATCAATCTTAAGAAAGTTCCTTTCCTTGTCTTTTTAGGCTGACAAAGGAGTCTCACATGATTCGGAATGTTTCTCTGCCAGGCTTTCTCAAAATCAAAATATACAAACATATTGTTTTTAAATTCACTGAAAATCTGTTTGTATTACTACCTCCACATGGATCAAGTTGGAAAGGGTGAAAAGAGGTTATCTGGCAGTTACTGAACAGTTCTGTGAATTCTGCCTTAAGTCAGTCAAGATGATCAGGCATTCCAGGTTCTTTCTCATGGAGCCAATAATAACACAGCTCTCTCTCTCTCTCTCTCTCTCTCTCTCTGTCTGTCTGTCTGTCTGTCTGTCTGTGTGTGTGTGTGTGTGTGTGTGTGTGTGTGTGTGTGTGTGTGTGTGTCTAGTTCTCACCCAGAGAAAGAAACTTTGCACTCCCCACTCCTGCAACGGAGACTTCTCTTACCCACAAAGCCACCTCACTCTGTGGCACTCTTAAACTCTTGGCAACCTCCTCCTTTTTACTATTATCAAGCTTGTCAGAACAGTGTCTATATTGTTCAGTTAATCAAATTACCCATCTCAGTCTTCTCCCCTATTACAAAACAGTCAGTAGAATCATCTTCCATATTACTATTTTGCTCTCTAAAATGAACATTCGAACACAACACTATGACATCATCCTTATTTTTAAATAACTTGTTGTTTCCTAAGTACATTATCACTATCTTGAAGGTACTCTTTTACTCAAGAGAGTAACGAAGAACGAACACTTCGTTTCCAGAATACACTAGGGACTCTGCTCCTTCAACTGGTCCCAAGTGGACAAATGAATTTAAATTTCGTCTGGAGAACCTGGATGATGATCGGTTGGCCAAGATGTGTCACTACTCCAGAAATCATTGCAAAAATGCACAAAATGGTCATGGAGGATCACCAATTGAAAGTGCGTAAAATTGCTCACGCTTGCCAGATGTCATCTGAATGGATATATCACATTTTAAAACTGAAGAATTAGAAATGAAAACCTTATCTGCAAGACGGGTGCCGCGACTCTTGCCACACCCGCCTTATTCACCTGATATGACTCCATCAGACTTCCATCTCTTCCCAAAACTGAAAATTTTTCTTGGTGGATGAAGATTCACTTCGAACAAAGAACTGATAGCCGGAGTTGGCAACTAGGAGGAAACTCATTTTCGAGATAGGATCAAGGCACTGGAACATCGTTGGACCAAGTGCATTAATCTACAAGGAGACTACAGTGAAAAATTAAAAAAGTTTCAGCTATGTAAGTACTTTTTTTCTATTCCATTCTGAGAACTTTTCAAACATCCTCATACAACACCATCTGCCTATCAAATTTATTCACCTTTCTCTAAAAAATAGTTTGTGGGAATTACACTTACTTTGCTGTACACATGTGGTTCATTCTAATGTGCAATTTCAGTCCGCGCACATTAACACACTTTGTACCGCAATCCATGCATGTTATTTTTGGTTCCTTTGATGTGGTTTCTGTAAAATCAAAAAGGAAAATTTAGACTTATTTCAAATACTTTTCATAATTTATGTATAGAGAACATAGCCTTACATACGAACAGAGGAAACACAGTACGAACTCATTTAACAATGTAAAGTGACAACTACTTTGAATGAGAACAAACATTTTCAGTATGGAAAGAAACTAAGAGCCAGCTGAGAATTAATAACTAACATCTATACTGTATGCCAACCAAAAGTATTCATTTCTCTGATCCTTTTGCAAACAATATTTCGGACCCATGCTACATACACGCAGAATTAATGTAATATCTTTTATGTAAGTTATTTTTAACTCTGAACTGGAAACATTACAAACATGGAATATTTTTATCCAGGGGAATATTTTTATCCGTTGGAAAAAACAATTGACTTAACATGGAAGTTGCATGTATGAGCCCTGCTACAAGATTCATACAACTCTAGGCAAAATTCTGGTACATATACTGCAGTATCAGTAAAATAGCATTTGCAACAAAGTAACCATGCCTGCATCTAATGACAGATATTATCATATTTGCTGAGTGGTTAAAAGGAGAAAAAAGTAAAAGGTTTACCAACATACTTGGTTTAATGGACAAATACATGTTCTTTTAGAATGCTCTGGGCGCCTAACTTGGAAACTAAGCTAAACCACTTTTCTGAATATATTACAAAGTATAACGGCAAAAGATCTACAGCTCGAGTGATAATTAAATGTTGATTAAGAAGAATTTAAATAATATTAGCTTATTTTTTTAATAAAGGAAAGAAAAAAATTATTATACTAATCACTTAACTTCACTGGCACCTAAATTATGCAGAATTTGGAATATCAAAATGAAAGTAGATAAATCTCATTAAATTTACACACAGCACTTTGTAGATGAGCAATGTTGGCCTACACAATACAAGTACCTGTGAAATACAGACAAAATCTTGATTAGTAGGCTGATGGCTCCTCTTTCACATGAAATACAGCTTTGTCAAATGTGTGACAAACATATACAAATCATACGGTACAGCCAGGGGGAATGCAACCACTGTTCCTGGAAAAAGGTCGCTGACTAAGAAAGTGTCATTGGAGGAAATCAAATGTGCCACAGTTTATGCAAAATATTCCACAACAGCTACATCGTACGAAGATTTGAGGTCTGAAGGGCCACATCAGAAGGAAAACATCACTGTGTTCATTAAAACGGTCTTTAACAATTCCAGACACACGAATGGGAGCATAAACATGCTGGTCACCAGGGAACGCAGTTTGCGGCTTTGGGTGAAGATATCAAAGTGACAGACACCATGAACTGACAAGAGGAAACTCTGGTGATCTTTCTTGATGCCTGCAAAGCTTAAAACAAGGTCTATTTCAACAACTTGCATACAGAAAAATCTTCAAATTCTCTGTAATATAAACTCAGTCACAGGCCTTACTGGGCCCTTCAGTATGGACCGACTGCTGTGACATCCTCCGTCAATGGCATCACTGAATCTGATGCGGAGGGATGTGGGGCCAACACACCGCTGTCCCAGCCACTGTCACTTTTCAGGACCTAGACCTTCTACTTCTTATTCAATTAGTTCCTCAATTGACCTCATGAAGCTGAGTGCATCCAGGTCCATGCCCTTCCACCACGGAAAAATCCCTCGACGAACCAGCAGTCAAAACTGGGGCTTAATATGGCAGTCAGCCATACTGACCACTCAAGTATGGAGTGGACCTGGATTCTCTGTGACAGATCACAAATTGTTTCAGTATTACCTTGTGTAATGACAATCAGAATGGCTGGTAAGTCCCCCCTGACCCATGATTCTGGACAACTTTTCCACACTCTCCCAATATCCGAAACATAACAGTCCTTCAATTCTTTTCCTTCACCCCTCTCCTTCCTCTTCAACCCTTCTGCCACAAAGAGTCACTGGCTCTGAAAGCTTGCAAATTTCAATACCATTTTACATGCATGTTCTCCTGCCACTGCCTGGTGAGTAGATTTCTTACCTATACAATAGCATTATATATTCTGAACAGTACGTATTGGAAGAAATGCAAAAGATGCAATAGGAGAACACAGTACCAGGGTATGCATTAGGGTCATTGTTATTTTGTCATATATAAGTGGCTATCTTCCATACCACCTCATTTTAACTACCATCTGTACATTAATACATTTTAGATGTATATGAGTGGCAGACCAAAATGTTTAAGAGCAGCTATAAAGTTGATACTCAAGCAGTTTATGACAGCTAACAGACCAGTATTTACAATGAACCTTAAATAAATTGCATGAAAACATAGTTCAACAATTCATCACTTCACACCTGCACATATTTCTTCTGCACATCATACAAAACGATACAGGAATTCCTTTCAGTTACTCAGAGAACTTGGTAGAATGTTGAATGAACTGGAGAGAAGGTAATGTATTTGCATGCTAGAAGAAACATGCATTTCTTCATATGTTACAAAATCACTGAGATCTTTTTTTTTCCCCCTTCAGAGACCTCTACATGAATATGGCACAGGGCCCAGTTTTATTCAGTTTTGGTAATTGGGATGTATTACAAAAGCATCCAAGCCCAACAACAATTCCCAGCCCTAAATTCCAGTGACAGGTTCATTACAAATGTACCACTATGATCACATTACCACTTTCTGCAGATGACAGTCTGTACATGTGATGACCATGTTCTGTTTGGCATAATGACACTTCTGGAATCCACCCAAATTACTTATGGCACGTCCTTTAATATTTCAAGCACTGCACTACTGATTAATTTCAAAGGCATTAAACACCTACATAGCTGTAAGTGTGCCTTTCCTTCTGACTGAATCCTATACTCCATAAGCAGTGCCTCAATATTGTTACCCAAAATCTCAACACAGTGTTTCATCCCCCCCCCCCCCCCTCCCCCAGTCCTCCTCTTTTTTTCTGTCTTTCCTACTTGTCTTAGAAATCTATTTTGAATTGTAGTTATTCAGGAATAAATTGTTTATGTACTTTTACATATTAACTTTATCATCTAAAAGTATGTATATGTTATGGCCTTTAATGCACACACTGGATTGGTGCAGCATTCTACACACTTTCCTCCCAATTCAAATCAGTATCTACTTACTAGTTATCCAATCTATCAACCCAATTTCCATAATTTTTCTGTAGCACCATTTTTCATAAGCTTTTATTCTCTTCTTGCCTGAATTGTTGACCATCCACATTTCACTTACTTACAAGTCTACACTCCTGTCAAATACTTTCAGGAAAGGTTTCATAATACTTAAGTTTATGTTCAGTGTCAAAAAATTTCTCTTTTTCAGAACTGCTTTTCTTCCAAGTGCAGGTCTACATGTTATATCCTCCCTATTTCAGCCACTGTCAGTTGTTTTGCTGCCAAAATAGTAATACTTAGCTACTACTTTTAGTGTCTCATTTCCCAATATAAGTCCCTCAGTATCTCCTGATCTGATGTGACTACATTCAATTACCCTTGTTTTACTTTTGCTGATATTCATCTTGCATGTTCTTCAAGAAATTATCCACCCGAGGTCCTGCAGTCTCTGACAGAATTGTAATGCCATAGGCAAACAAAGTTATTAGTTCTTGCTCCTGAACTTCACTTCCCTATCCAAATTTCTCTTTGGTTTTCTTCAGCGCATGCTCAGTCTACAAACTGAATAATATTGGGGGAGAGGCCACAAATGTGCCTCAGTCCATCCAAAATACTGCTTCCCTTTCATGTTCTTCAACATGCTATAACTGCAGTATGGTTTTTGTATAGGTTGTAGATAAGCTTTTGCTCCTTAAATTTTATCCCCTGATACCTTACGGATTTCAAGGAGTGGAGTACAGTCAACATTCTTATAAGCTTTCCTTAAATCTACTAATGCTGTAAGCTACATCACAGGATCAGTATTGCCTTACATTTTCCTACATTTCTCTGAAACCCAACCTGCTCTACCCAATGTCGACTTCTAGCAGTATTTCCATTCTTTTGTAAATAATCTGTGTTAGTACTGTGTGCCATTGAACCAATCATTCAGTAATATTCACACTTGACACCTGAATTCTTTGTAATTTTAAGTATTACATTCTTCATGAAGTCTGAATTTTTTGCCTCCGCCATACATGCAGTAATTTTGTCATAGTACAGGGTGTCCAACATAGGACACTGAATTTAAAGTTAAATAACAAGAAAACGAAGGTTGATAGAAGAATACAACAAACAGTACGTGTTTTGTGAAAGTTGTTAGAATTACACATGGAAGTTTCAAAGTAGTAGTTACAATGCTTGGTCGATGGAAGAGGTTGAAATCGTGTATTCCACCGAACAATGTATGCTTGTGGTATTAGAATATTACAGGTTATAAAAAAAAATTATGGCAACAAGGTACAGTATTCAAACATGATTTAATATTCCAGAAAGACCCAATGTGAAAACTATCCACAAGCTCTGCACTGAATTCGAAGAGCCATGTAGCATGGCTGATAATATAGTGAGTAATGTTGGCCCCAGGCAAGCGGTAGTTACTCCTGATTATGTTGCCACAGTTTCTGGACTTATTCAGCAAAATCTGCCTAACAAATGTCAGCAGAGACTGGTTTAAAGTGTTCCAGCATGCTTACAATGCTGAGAAACAGTCTACATGTTCCCATTCAAAATCTAAAGTCACTGGGTTGTACTTGCACCCAATACATGACAAAGGCCTAATTTTGCGAACCAGAGTCTCACAATGGCTGATAATGAATGATTTAATATTGGCTGCTTCAGGTTCACAGGTCAAGCACATTTCCAACTGAATGGATTTGTAATTTTCAGGTTCCGAAAATCCGCATGTGAGTGTGAAGGGAAACCACTGCAATCCCCAAAAGTTACTGTTTGCGCTGCAGTATGCAGCAGTGACATTATCAGCCTTTTTTCATTTTATGATCAATAATTAGCTAACATTAAACTGCTATGTTGCAACAATCTGTCACCACACAAGTAGTTTTGGAAATTCAACCAGGCACCATGTGGTTCATGCACAATGTGGCCCAATCACAATGAGGTTTTCCACTTTGTTGCTGAATACTTCCGGAATAGAAACGTTGCACTGGATTATTTTAAATTTACGGATGAAGGCATTGATTGGCCTCCAAATTCACTTGATCTGCCTTCTTGTGACTACTTTTTGTGAAGCACATTGAAAAACATTGTCTACTGGAACTACCCCACCACACTGGACGAGCTCGAATTGTCGATCCATGTGGTAACTGAATCCATTTTCACTGAGGCACTGCACAACGTGTATGTAAATTTGATTGTTCGCTTGGAAAATCTCTCTGCTGTGAATGGTGGACATTTGAACTGACTGATGTGACTGCAAAGACTGCTTGCAGAGGACAAGTTTGTTTATGCATGCTGATGTGAGCTGAGCTGTACACCATACAGCGGCATGCGTTAGCAGCTTCCTTAACTAATACTTCTACATAAAATTCTACTTCTACATAAAATTCTCGCAGCTTTCACAAAATAAAGATTTGTTTATCTGTCAATATTTCTTTCATATTATTTAATTTTAAAATCTAGAAGTCCTTTGTTGTATCTGTAATTCTAAGGGAATGTTATCTATTCCAATTGCCTTGTTATGGCTTGGATCTTTCAATGTTCTGTCAAATTTGTCTTACAGTATGTATACACAGACACCACAAAATATAAGGTGCCCCTTAGATGTAGGATAGGGACGCTGATGGTCAACATCTGGCTAGGTTGGTAATCAGCTGAATAAGTAAATTAAATTTGATGATCATTCCTCAATGATACTGTCTTCTGTCTCCTGGGTTTCTACTAAAATTTATTCAGATTTGATTCAACTGACATTTTGTCATGCAACCGCTGCCATTTATTCAAAATATTGACTGCTTCTCAGAAATGTTGACTCAACTACAAATACAGTAAAACCAATATAGATCTGACTTGACTTCATTATGATCAGACACTGTATGGCTGTGGGCTTTCTGTCATATACCGCTGATAAAATCTTCTTAGGATTCCACTCCAGTGGCTGCATCATAATTCTGCGACATTTCAATGAGTGCCACTCTCATCATCTTGAAAAGAAGATGAGTGACACTCATTAAAACATTGTGGAATTTCAATGCAGCCACACAGATGGAAGCCCGTGAAGATTTCTTTAACAGCTGATCTCTACATTTATGGAACAGACTTGCTTGTTGTCATTACACGAATGGTAACTTAATTTCACTGTGTGTTCTCCACAGAACCGCAAGCATAAGGTTCAAGGTTTGTACGTATATACGCATACTTACTCTTCTTATGTTCTGGTGATGAAGTAAAGTCCTGCTTCTTTTCTAGACCAGGATCTTCAATATCTGACCCCTTAGGAGATGATACTGGTGAACCAGGAGGCAAGGGCTCTGACAAATCAAGCATCGACGTCTGCGACAATGCCCTAGCCAGCAAGGCAGCTGCCCGCTTTGTCGGCTGAGATGTAGTAGCAGAAGCAGCATCTTGTTCTTCCTTTCCACTGCTACCTGGACTGCCAGTTCCACCTACATGTACTTCTTGCAACTGAGTTTCTGAATGGCTCCTCTTTATTCCCACTGGAAGAGGCTTCCTCAATGGCTGACTAGTTTGGGATTCTATTATCTGCTGTTTCATTAGTGAATACTGTGTTGTCAGTACCTTTTCCACCTGCGCGTACACAGTCAATAGAGTTTATTATTAATGTAATGATTAACATATACTGTTATTTGAGAAAATTAAGAATTTTATCCATTTAATAGCAGAAGTAGAAAGTATAATACAGTATAATTCTCTCTCTCTCTCTCTCTCTCTCTCTCTCCCCCCACCCCCCCCCCTCTCTCTCCCTCACACACACACACACACACACACACACACACACACACACACACAATTTATTCCGATGTACAGTCAATTATTAATTCTACTTTTGTAACATTCTTTCAATAAAATTAACATTCTGAATTGCACTAATGGGTGAACACAATCTCGTTAAGTATCGTTTGCACAGGAAGAACAAAATCAAACAAGTGAACAAGCATCAGCAAATAGAACTTTCTCTCAGGTATAAACAGACGATGAGGGTGAATGAACAGCATTCAGTCACATTCTCTTTGGCTTCACAGGTGCTCACTTGAGCTCCACACTTTTCAGTCTTTCCTTACATCAACTAAGGCAGTTCACCTATAACGGTGGGAAAAAAAAGAAAAAAAATAGCTCTTTATTTCCTTAAGCCAGTAACACAGAACTTGCTTCATCTCTAACAGTATGCTCACCCAAAAACAGTAGTCCTACAAGTTTTAAATGTTTTACAAGTAACTAGTATCACACCAGCTGAAATCTATAAGATTATGATTTGATTGGCGTCGGGAGGAAAAATGCAATGTCCACAGTGTTCCCACATAGCTATGTAAATAGATTTAGAATAAGTACAAATAACTGTTTATGCCAGGTCAATCATGTTTATTTTTGTTCCCTCTGGTATAAACAAGACTTTAGAAGTAACAGAAACAGCTTGTAACTTGTTTGTTCATGTCATCCTGAGAAATCCATTTTAAAAGACCTGGTGACCTTCCTGATACTGCAATAGCTGGGCAACAATATGAAATGACTAAACTATAACATGCGGAAAACTACAATTGCCCAATGTCTCAAATATTTAAACCTTCACACAAGAGTAAATTCAACTCGCCGGAGAATAGACAAAACTGAATAGAATGCAGATTAGTGTGTCACTAGACCAGTGAGTATGATTTACCTATTTATCAACAATAATGACACCAGGAAGTAAAGCCTCCTCCATTCTGCTTTGTGTGTCAGTATTTGAACAAAGGTAACTATACATGCCTATGCTACAACTCTAGTATTCTTCTGCTTCAAGTAGATATTACAATTATGCAAGATAGTTGAACATTTTGTGGTTGACGAGAATGAGAGTAATGATGACAGTGATGGCCAGTGTGGCAGGTACAGAGAATTTGTGAGTAAGAGAAAGGCTAAAATGATATATACAATACCAATTTGAACTGAACCAATTAGCAAAGATGCAAAAGTTTTTTCCCGAATTTGTCATTTAAAAAATAAAAGGTTGGCTTACATTCACAGATTAAACTATTGCAGTGGACGCCAACATATTTATGTCATTTAATAGAGTATATAAGGGTCGTATTACATTTACAAATGAAGCTTTGACTATTAGGTCACGTGCACATTTATTTTGAAGAACTTAAAAGGCAAGGGCATGGCTGAGCAAACAATACTAGTGTTCGAATATGCTCAAGATTTCCTGATACTCTGGTGCACACACTATGGTATCAACATTGCTCAAACAATCAAGTGACATCCGACACACACAGTGCTAGTGCAAGGGATATACGAGCAACTATGAACTAGCCACTACAAAAGGCTCTTGCTCTGCTTGAAATGTGACAATTTTGTGAAACACAAGAGGAAACAGCATTAAATTCTGTGATCTTACAAACTCTTGTTGTACCTGAACAAGTTTGCAATGCAAGTTCTCATACATGTATGGATACCAAATACAAACATAGCAATCTTTTTTTAATCTAGTTCTCTTCCAAAAAATAAAATTTTTGTCTCACTGAAATACATCCTATAATGAATGACATTATACACAGACATATGAAGACTGCTTTTAAAGCTTAAAATAATGATTTACAAAATTTTGAAAATCGCCAATAATAAAATCCCAAGTATACTCGTGCACTAGACTTTTACTACAATATTCTGAAACTTGAAGTCATTTTTTTAGTTTCTGTGTAGCTGTGAAGTCTAGCCATGTATTTCGCAACTGTTTCCTGTAAACACGTATCTCTGAGCACAAAGGATGTATTTATCTCATACTACTAGCGAGCACAGTCATTCTCAGTTCCTCATCCATGTGCAAATAATGTCTACTACGCTCACACTCTTTGGTTAGCATGCACTTTGTGGCAAGTCTTACGAGGTGCATTCAAGTTCTAAGGCCTACGATTTTTTTTTCTCCGGACTGGAAAGAGATAGAAACATGCGCATTGTTTTAAAATGAGGCCGCGTTCATTGTCAATACGTCCCAGAGGTGGCAGCACCGTACGGCAGATGGAATTTTACCGCCAGCGGCGAGAATGAGAACTGTTTTAAATACTTAAAATGGCGACATTTTCCTCACTTGAACAGCGTGCAATCATTCATTTTCTGAATTTGCGTGGTGTGAAACCAATTGAAATTCATAGACAGTTGAAGGAGACATGTGGTGGTGGAGTTATGGATGTGTCGAAAGTGCGTTCGTGGGTGCGACAGTTTAATGAAGGCAGAACATCGTGTGACAACAAACCGAAACAACCTCGGGCTCGCACAAGCCGGTCTGACGACATGATCGAGAAAGTGGAGAGAATTGTTTTGGGGGATCGCCGAATGACTGTTGAACAGATCGCCTCCAGAGTTGGCATTGCTGTGGGTTCTGTGCACACAATCCTGCATGACGACCTGAAAATGCGAAAAGTGTCATCCAGGTGGGTGCCACGAATGCTGACGGATGACCACATGGCTGCCCATGTGGCATGTTGCCAAGCAATGTTGACGCACAACGACAGCATGAATGGGACTTTCTTTTCGGCGGTTGTGATAATGGATGAGACGTGGATGCCATTTTTCAATCCAGAAACAAAAAGCGCCAGTCAGCTCAATGGAAGCACACACATTCACCGCCACCAAAAAATTTCGGGTAACCACCAGTGCTGAAAAAATGATGATGTCCATGTTCTGGGACAGCGATGGCGTAATCCTTACCCATTGCGTTCCAAAGGGCACTACGGTAACAGGTGCATCCTACGAAAATGTTTTGAAGAACAAATTCCTTCCTGCACTGCAACAAAAACGTCCGGGAAGGGCTGCGCATGTGTTGTTTCACCAAGACAACGCACCCGCACATCGAGCTAACGTTACGCAACAGTTTCTTCGTGATAACAACTTTGAAGTGATTCCTCATGCTCCCTACTCACCTGACCTGGCTCCTACTGACTTTTGGCTTTTTCCAACAATGAAAGACACTCTCCGTGGCCGCACATTCACCAGCCGTGCTGCTATTGCCTCAGTGATTTTCCAGTGGTCAAAACAGACTCCTAAAGAAGCCTTCGCCGCTGCCATGGAATCATGGCGTCAGCGTTGTGAAAAATGTGTACGTCTGCAGGGCGATTACATCGAGAAGTAACGCCAGTTTCATCGATTTCAGGTGAGTAGTTAATTAGAAAAAAAAACTGGAGGCCTTAGAATTTAAATGCACCTCGTACACTCTGCAACCTTTGTTATGCTACACACCTTTTTTCTGTGGCAGGAGCACTGTCGAATCGCACCAGCATTTTTCCAGTACGTAACAAGTGGGCATGCGAGTAAGTAGGTGTATGGAGCTAAAGGTGTTGGTTGGATCATAAAGATGGGGGATCAGTGGCACTAAAAGTTAAAGATGGTGTTGAGAGGAAGAATTGTACTAAGAAGCTGAGCAGCTATTGATGAACAATTATATGTAGGCCTATAAAAGTTCAGCAGAATGAATAAGTGTCAGCCTTTATAGTGCAAATGTAACTGAAGTTACTGGTTACTATTTACGAGACTTAAGGAACTTTAGGAATCTGTACTAAAAAGCTGAAACTAGTACCGATAAAAGAATAAAGATGGGTTAAGTGGTGACTTCTCTGGAATGATAAATTACAAGTGTGTGTTACAAGAGTGTGGGCATGGAAGGTAGGGTTAGTAAGATTCGTTGCTGGCAAACTATACAAGTTCATATACATCATGTCATCTTTTATAACAGATCCTGATCATGTCTAATCACCAATGGGTGGCCATTCATTACACACACACATCACAAACAGTACATCGACCGTTTATTTCTGTGTCTGACATAATATGTACTACGTCATCACCTTAAAAGTCTGATTGCCAAACAACTAAATAAACACCAATATATCTAAAATTCCAAAGGGAGACCTTACATGGTTTAAGCAACAAACCAAAGTGTGACATTTTCTTATTATGCTAAATGGTACCTAAAACTTCTGATATTTGTGCATCATCAATATTTGCTCTTCAGTACGGATAATGCAAGATTTTAAAATAATATCTAGTGATGATCGTATATAGAACAACTCACCCATTCTTCGATTTCTTTGTCTGGTGGAAGTGCAGCTATGGCTTCAGGTTTGTGGTTCTTATCATGAACTTTTGCCGAATGCTTCTGAAGATGACTGCGACTGCAAGACATCAGTCGACAATGTGTGCATACCCACCTGTGAACGCAATTACAGGAAACTCAACCAAATGTTTTCACATGCTCCCACATCTACACAGATATGACAAAGGTCTTATAATGTACTTTCAGAATTAACTGGAGTTAACAAAAAAAAAAAAAAATTAAGAGTAATTATCAATAACAAAGTTCTACGATTCCTTTTTAACACCTGGGGACAGTTGAAGAGTCTTTGCCAGATATTTACAGGCCTGATATACCAGGGAAGATCGGAAAGTAATTTATAATAATTTTGTTTAATAGAAAGTTTAACAGGCAACAAAACAAAAAGAATCACTTTTCTACAAAGTCACCCGACTTCCTGTGGTGTTGGAGTTGTTACCAGGTGCCCACAGTGTGGCCGATCACTAACATTCACATAGCCCTCTTGTAAGAATGCACACCAACTGGAAACATTGCTACAATCCACTACAGTTGTCCCCATACACACCACACATGCGCCTGTGAATTTCACACTGTTTATGTCCTTTTGGCCTATAAATATCAAACTACACTTCACTGCTCTTCATAAGTTGACAGCACTAACATGTGCGTCAAGTTTGTTTTGTAGTTCAGGCTTCTCTTGCTAGAGCTGCACATGAAAACAAAACACCCACTGTTGCACAAATTTGATCGTCGTGAAATTACAAAATTCCAGCTGCAATACCAGGAGAGAAAAAAATTACTCTGCATTGCTTTCCAATCCTCCCTCATATACAGGGTATTACAAAAAGGTATGGCCAAACTTTCAGGAAACATTCCTCACACAGAAAGAAAATATGTTATGTGGACATGTGTTCGGAAACGCTTACTTTCCATGTTAGAGCTCATTTTATTACTTCTCTTCAAATCACATCAATCATGGAATGGAGACACACAGCAACAGAATGTACCAGCGTGACTTCAAACACTTTGTTACAGGAAATGTTCAAAATGTCCTCAGTTAGCGAGGATACATGCATCCACCCTCCGTCGCACGGAATCCCTGATGCTCTGATGCAGCCCTGTAGAATGGCGGATTGCATCACAGCCGTCCATAATACGAGCACGAAGAGTCTCTGCATTTGGTAACGGGGTTGTGTAGACAAGAGCTTTCAAATGCCCCCATAAATGAAAGTCAAGAGGGTTGAGGTCAGGAGAGCGTGGAGGCCATGGAATTGGTCCGCCTCTACCAATCCATCGGTCACCGAATCTGTTGTTGAGAAGCGTACGAACACTTCGACTGAAATGTGCAGGAGCTCCATCGTGCATGAACCACATGTTGTGTGGTACTTGTAAAGGCACATGTTCTAGCAGCACAGGTAGAGTATCCCGTATGAAATCATGATAACGTGCTGCATTGAGCGTAGGTGGAAGAACATGGGGCCCAATCAAGACATCACCAACAATGCCTGCCCAAACGTTCACAGAAAATCTGTGTTGATGACGTGATTGCACAATTGCGTGCGGATTCTCGTCAGCCCACACATGTTGATTGTGAAAATTTACAATTTGATCACGTTGGAATGAAGCCTTATCCGTAAAGAGAACATATGCACTGAAATGAGGATTGACACATTGTTGGATGAACCATTCGCAGAAGTGTACCTGTGGTGGCCAATCAGCTGCTGATAGTGCCTGCACATGCTGTACATGGTACGGAAACAACTGGTTCTCCCGTAGCACTCTCCATACAGTGAAATGGTCAACGTTATCTTGTACAGCAGAAACTTCTCTGACGCTGACATTAGGGTTATCGTCAACTGTACGAAGAATTGCCTCGTCCATTGCAGGTGTCCTCGTCGTTCTAGGTCTTCCCCAGTCGTGAGTCATAGGCCGGAATGTTCCGTGCTCCCTAAGATGCCGATCAATTGCTTCGAACGTCTTCCTGTCGGGACACCTTTGTTCTGGAAATCTGTCTCGACACAAACGTACCGCGCCATGGCTATCGCCCCATGCTAATCCAAACACCAAATGGGCATCTGCCAACTCCGCATTTGTAAACATTGCACTGACTGCAAAACCATGTTCGTGATGAATACTAACCTGTTGGTGCTACGTACTGATGTGCTTGATGCTAGTACTGTAGAGCAATGAGTCGCATGTCAACGCAAGCACCGAAGTCATCATTATCTTCCTTCAATTGGGCCAACTGGTGGTGAATCGAGGAAGTACAGTACATACCGACAAAACTAAAATGGACTCTAACATGGAAATTAAGCGTTTCTGGACACATGTCCACATAACATCTTTTCTTTATTTGTGTGTGAGGAATGTTTCCTGAAAGTTTGGTAGTACCTTTTTGTAACACCCTGTATACTTGGTAAATATTTGTTTAGAGTAGTTTGACGAGATGCGAAGCTCAATTTATGGTATAATCACACATCCAAGTAACTGGCTTCAGTTTGACTTGTTACATGAGAATCTTGTATTCTTATCACTGAACTGCTTTGTGGAACTATCGAAAGTTTGGTTTTCTCTGACGACTGCTTCACTCTGTCCAACATGGTTTTGGCCCTAATTCAAATATAATTTCTGTATTTTGCCAACAGTTTTGTAATTATGTACTTACAGTAGTACACCAAGTAATCATCTACCAGCCGCAGTCACTGTATTTTCCATAAATAGGAGAACAATGAAGGCTGATGGTCTTCATGTCAATTTTCATGTTGATGAATGAGAGAGAGAGAGAGAGAGAGAGAGAGAGAGAGTTGAAGACCATAATATCTCATTTGAAAGCTGTACGTAAATCCATTATTGTTACACTGTGCAATATACAATATTTTTAACTTTTTCCTAAACATCATTCTCATCTCTTTTGTATCCTATTTTAATATCTGCCACGTCTTTCTTTCCTAATTTCTGAACCACATTTCTTTCCTGTTCGTTAATCCAAATCTTCAATCACTTCATGCATCTCTCTCCATTTACCACTTTGTTAACTTCAGATGTGGCATTTCTGTTGCTTACCCCACCTGAATTTTCTCTCTCATCTCCTTTTTTGACAGGTAAGCTTGAAAACCTTTTCTACTTGTTTCTATCCTGTTATCAACCCTAACACAGTTGATAACCCTGGTGTTTAGCGCTTAACATTTCTCTTAACTGAGCATGTAGCTGTACTACACTACTTAAATCTTACTACAGTAGCTGTGAAATAGGTAATATTAACAGTGTCCTCTTTCTTTAAAAAATAGAAAACATACAATATTAGAACCTACATCAAGCATTAATTTTACAGTATTTATGATTTTCATTTGCAAAAACAATGACATTTCCACAACTGGAAAAGAACAATACATAAGTACTCACTTGGAATAATTCAGCTCTCTGTATAAGTGATCTCTCATATCACCCCGGAACTTCGTTTTGTATCTTTCACACAATGTACAAACATATAAGTTGCCTGCAGCTGGTTTGCCATAGGGGCCAAATGCTCCCACTAGCTCTCTATCATTATCTTCAGACTGCTTATTTGTGGATTCCTCCTGCATATCCTGTTTTATTTCAGATTTTATTTCCTTCTTAATTTGACTGCTTCCAGATGTGGGTGTACGTTGGAGGGCACTGTCTGCATTTTCCTTCTTTACTTGCAACTGAAAAGAATTTCACTATAATGAGCATTTTCAAACCATTTATGCCAAAGTATATTTCCAATTACACCTGTTAAATAAAATGCAGGAGAATTTCAGTTTACCAGAAAGGCTTTACAAACAGTAAGTGAATTGTATCAGACATACTCCATTGTCACAATCACTAATCACACCCTGCAGGGAACACACGGAGAAATCTGATAATGGGGTATGAGAGCAACAGCAAAGTCATAATAAATGGTAAATCAATTGCTTCTCAACAGATTAGATTTATTTAGCTGCTGAAAATGTGAAGTTCATGTTATGACAAAAAAATTAGAAGTGGGATGTGATTATGTATATGTCTTAAAATATTGCAGCTCAGAGTCATGAACTATGTGAACGTCACATCTACTGAATGCTTGTATTCCCATTATAAAAATCTGTACTCTGTATAGCTGATGTTCACACATCAGTGCTCTGTCTATTACCGAATGTCCCCCTCTAAATGCCCAATCGCATCCTGACTAAAGACCTCATTTTTATTGATTTGATCTTACACTATCTCTACTGTAGCCAGTTATTTATTCCTGAGAGGTTTCACCAACAGATCAAGAAGAAGCAAGTACTAATTACAGTATAGTTACCTGCTCCTTCTGATTAGAGAAGATCAAAGCAACTGTTCATTAGTAAAAAATCACAAAATTTCATCCTCAACTGCATAAAAAGTATCAGTGCTCATTGAAAAATAAATATCTATCTTTACAACAAACTGATAACTTTTTCTTGAAAATTATCAGTATAGTCATTTAAATAATATGCAAGCAGCGTGTTTTTAAAGTACTGGTTTTTTCTGGTTATTTGACTGTGTAAAATTTAGTGTGTCATCTACAAACAGTTTATAGCAAATCAATTACAATTTCTAATGAAGTATCTATCAGCTGCTTTTCCTTGCCAGTATATACCATTAATTGTTCTGAATCACCAGATATTCTCTCATTCATAATAGAATTCGTCGAAAACTATGAACGGGTCACTCCAGCTGTGTGTGTGTGTGTGTGTGTGTGTGTGTGTGTGTGTGTGTGTGTGTGCATGCACGCTCATGTGTATGTATGTACATATATACATAATGTGGAAAAAGACGGCAGTAGCTCTAAAGTTAACTAAGAATATGTGACATTAGGTATTATTGTGCAACACATAGCAATCAGCAAATAGCAAGTGATTGCCATTTTTCATTTTTGTTTATTCTATATTCAAATAGCACTAGGCTTTCTGTACAAATTACAGTTTCTAAACTGGAACATAAATTGTTTAAGAACAGACAGAGTTAACTTTTCCATACAAAGCTGCAGTAGACAGGCACAAACTAAAGGTGATAAAAAAAAGCAGCTTTCAGTAAAAGATTTCAAAATGTAGGATGAAACTACACTGTTTGAAGCCCATACTAGAAAAATCACCCACAAAATTGAAGTATGACATGACAACGGGGACCTCAAGTATGAAATGCTGGTTATCCTGGCAGTGATTTTCCACTGTCCAGAACTATTTACTACTGTAAATACAATACGGATTACATCTTGTTACGTAACATTATTCTGGGCTGAAACATGCCACAAAATTCTCTGCTAGGTCAATAATTTTCAGAGATCATGCCCAATATCATGATCATCCTAGCCACTAATCACCCCAACCAAAAGTAATATTTGCACAAAACAATGATACAGAGGCCTCTATCAGCATGATACAGCCGCCGGTTAGCTACGGTATTCAGGTCAGATCTTATTCAACAGGTTAAGCAGATGTACACAAATATTTGGTTTTATCCACCTATGATTTGTGTGTTGAGTACATCTACACAAATGATTTAGGAGACAATCTGAGCAGCCCTCTTTGATTGTTTGCAGATGACGCTGTCATCTGCTGTCTTGTAAAGTCATCAGATGATCAAAATGAACTGCAAAATGATTTAGACAAGATACCTGTAAGGTGCAAATAGTTGGAAGTGTCTCTAGTGCGAAGTCATCCACACAAGTACTAGAACAAATTCACTAAATTCTGGTTACACGCTAAAGCACACAAATTTAAAGGCTGTGAACTCTACTAAATACTTAGGGTCTACAACTACGAATAACTTCAATGGGAACGATCACACAGGTAATGTTGTGGGGAAAGCAAACCCATGACTGCAATTTATTGGCAAACGTTTAGAAAATATAACAGGTGTACTAAAGAGACTGCTTACGCTACACTTTACCATCCTCTGCTGCAGTACTGCTGTGTGGTGTGGGACCTGTATCAGATAGGATTGTAACCAAGAAAGTTCAAAAAAGGGCAGCTCATTTTGTATTATAGCTAAATAGGGGAGAGTGTGCCACATTTATGATACATGAATTGATGTGTCAGCCTATAAAACAAAGGTGTTTTCACTGTGGCAGGATTTTCTCATGAAATTTCAGTAGCCAGCTTTCTCCTCAGCGTGTGAAAATATTTGTTGGTGCCCATCTACTTAAGGAGAAATGATCATCATAATACAACAAGAGAAATCAGAGCTCACACGGAAAGATTTAAGTGTTCTTTTTTCCTATGCACTGTTTGAGAGTGGAACAGTAAAGAAGTAGCTTGAAGGTGGTTCTATTACTCTTCTGTCAGGCACTTAATTGCTAATTGCACAGTTATCATGTAGATGTATACACGCATTTGGGTTCTTCCTCCTTGCACCTCCACCTCACTGTTGTGCAGATGGAGATTTGTTCTAATCCCTGCTTATCTCAGTTTATTGATATTCTCATTTTCATTTCTCTCAAACATTTCACAACTTCTTTTTCTTGTTTTCGCTAGTTTCTGTGTCTTTCACTTTGCGTTTTCCTAGTATTGCCTGCTTTGTTGTGCTTCCATTTTTAGTGTGCCTTCCATATACAAGTTAACGGTCTTCTCCATAACTTGGAATTTATAGAGTTTCCGATCTCAACCACTGATGTTTCATTGCTCATTTACCTTCTGTCTTGGCCTCCCATGTCTTCTGAACTATGTATTTCCTAACACTCATGTTTCTTCTTACCTGTTATCTAAGGTTATCCAATCTATAGTTCTATAAGAGAATGACTGTCTCAACTTTCTTTTATGTTTAAATTAGCTGCCATATGTTAAGTAAATATTAAGATGCAAAACAGTTGAAGGATAAATGTCAAAATTTTATCATTCACCAATGAAATAAATATGTATATCCCCTGCACTTACTTTCCTCCTGTTATATTCACACAAATTTCTTAGTTTCCTTATTTTTATGTATATAAGCTTAAGTAATACAATTCAGACATTGAAATAACATACCGTCACTTTTCTGGCAGTGTCGGTAATTTCTGTAATATTTTCTTTAATTTGAGATTCTTCTTCTATGAGTATTCCCCGGATATGTCGGACACCTGCCGAGTTGCGACTCCACAACGGTCTAGTATCAAAAGTTGGTTCCATGGAAACAGCAGGAGCCACGACACCACCTCCCCCCATTTCAACACGTCGGTAGACATCCATAATGTATGGTCTTTCACCAGGATGCCGTGACACAAAATGTGGCTCGAAGTTAGTTTTGGAAGAAGTACGGAATGCACAAAGACTGCACTTGTACTGACTCTTGATGCCATGTGCTGCCAATACATGGTCCAGGACATCTACTCTTGACTGGCACTGGGCATCACAAAGACCACACACCCACAGTGCATGTGGTGGTGAGAACAGTGCATCAGCTGTACCTGGAAAAAATGAAGACGATACACATATTAGTATTTAAAAAATAATTTATAATTAAAAAACAAATAAGAACAATCAGTATATGAGGGGGCAGACTAATAATGACACTTTTTAATGGCATTCCAAAAAATTTTCAAAGAGGAGGAGAAATTGCTTTTTAACAATGACAGAAAAATTTTTTATTCTGTTCTGTCAAGTGTTTGATTTTGCCTAACAGTTTTTCTTACATCCCACAACATAGTACTGTTTCCCTTTGTTACTATTCTCTAATGCTTTGCTTTACTCAGTGTCCATCCTTTCCCTTCTCCTCTTTTCTGTGTTGTATCTGTCACTTTCCCAAGTGCACACGCTCTGCTAACAGATCCATCCCATTCCCATCACATTCCTGCAGGCTCCCAAGTAGCATTACACCTTCACCCTTCCCTACCCCGCCACCCCCCCCCCCTTTCCCAACCCTATACCTAGTCACTACCCCCACCACTTACACCAGATTGCTACTACTGTCAAGTGCAGTTGCTGTCTGCAGTTCAGTCACAGCGGGCAAACACAGTGGTCATATTTGTGTGAGTTGTGTACATCTCAGAAAAAGGACTTTTGATTAAAAGCTTAAATGTGTAGCACTCTTTTCATTATGCCTGCCTGCGACTTAACATATTTCAGTTATGTAGTTAAACAGCATTCACTTGGAACATGTTTTGAAAGTTTGGCCACCAATATAAACTTGTCATTCACAAAATCTAGTCTCAGGACTACCACTGAATGCAGACAACCTACCAGTAAATGTAGAAAGCATTTTTTAACTGCTTTAACATGCACAATAAATCAGCAAAAAGTCTTTCTCAGTCCACAAAAGTGGTACTGAAATTGATACACAAAAAGGGTTTTTCAAAAATTTTCACTACCAAAATAGGAGACATGGTCAACTGTTAAGTTCCTCGTGTCTCCTTAAACACTGAGTATTTCATTCTACGCTATATTGACAGTACCATCTTCTCAGCCATTTTTCTGTCTTTCCTTCCCTTTAGATACCAGATACAGAAAACCTTTGATGTCAAAAGCTTTGGTTTGTGCACAGTAATATTTGTCACAATCATCCATTTGTGATACTTCACAGAAATCATTACTTGCATTAAGATTTTTACAAACACACACACACACACACACACACACACACACACACACACACACACACACATTATTTTCTAAGTAAAAACAATCCAAAATTATACTACATTGTAATCCCACTTTTATGTTCCCAGAATGCAAGTCTTCCCACTATTTATGACTTCAGTTTTTAAAAGCTGCTTCAAATTTTCTACGTTCACAATACTAGTTTGCACTAACTTCTGCATTATCACAATTAAAATTTCCTGCCATTTACTGTAAGAAGCATGTTCATGGAGAGAAAACGAAAGAACAGCATAATGATGTTGGTAAGGCATTGCTTTTCAAGCAGTGTTTGCTGTAAGCAGCTCAGATGAATGGCTACTAGGGGTGAGGTGGAGCGTGTAGAAACACTCCTTCCCCTTGCTCTCTTTCACCCCGCAGCTGCCCCAGTTCTGTTCAACTGGCCATCTGAGTAATATTGCTTTCCCAGTAGACTTCACTGTCAGCCTTGTTATGGCCTGTTCCGCTGTCTGTAATGCAAACTCTCCAATTTTCTTTCTTTGTATTTTCTAGTTACCTATAACTGTGTTGTTTTGTTTCATAGTTGTCTCAGTTGTGAAGCAAAGACCTTCACTGAGTGACAGAGTGCAAGAAGGAACAGACAATTCACAGTGAGGGTAGGATCATACAACCGTGTGACTAGACAGCTAGGACAGGAAATTTTAAACATATGGTGAGCAAAGTAGTCTGGATGCTGCCAACATGTTGGCATATCTATAAGAGCTTTCTTTCTTTCTTTCTTTCTTTAAATCGAAATGAGAAACTTTTTGTTGGTATATCTTCTCTTTGTGGTCCTGGTAAAAAATAGTACAAGATCTGAAGCATACAAATTTCACTATGACGATTTCGACTGGGATGTGATACACAACCTTACAGGACGTTTCTACTTACTGGAGAAGAGTGTGCTTACAGCACCAAAGCTCTTCCAAACAAATGGGGAAAGAATCTAATTCTGATGGTCTCTCAACACACTAAGCAGGTGACAAGACTGAAATGGGAAAGATGTGGTACCAACAGAAAAATTTTGACTGAGCACCCAAATATTTAAGCTTGGTGAGCCAAATACTTGAGGAGCATAAGAACTTTCCATTCGCCAGGCAGGGACACTGCACTGACACCCATAACATGTTCATCCTGCTGTTATAAACTAAATGTATGATTACTGTCCACCCAAGATTCATGTAAACAGACACTATCTCATCAAATAGACTTGTGCTTGTTCATAGTGGTTTCAGGAGCAAATTTAGCAATGGAGCACATATCACACAAATTTTTCCTTTGACATTTATGTTCCTGCCCATTTTTTATTTGCAGAATCAGTGCCAAAGATAAAGTTTTATGAAACAAGCATACAGACTTCTAACTGAGAGAGAGAGAAAAAAGATGAGTAAACCTTACCATTACTTATGTTCTAACTGAATACACAGAGAAACTTATGTCATGATGAAAGTAAGTAACACAACGTTGACTCAATTACATTAACAATGTTTTTAAAGTCACATGTACTATTTTGCTGTATATTACTTCACAACTTGAAGCCACATTCTTGTTGTGTCCATTCTTCTCAGCCGTCGATAGCACGAACATTATGCAGTTAACTTTCTTGAACCCTGGACTCCCTAGTTCTGAAGTTAAATAAGTTGTTAAAGTCAGGAAAATTTGTGCGATTAGTGCTTTGACTTCTAACACTGCCAATCTTAACAAAACTGTATTGTGTGTAGCATTATTCACAGTTATGTTATTGAACAACTAAACTCCAGTTTTTGTCAGAACAGTTGGAAAGTTGATGGCAAAGACCAACAAGAACTATGGTAGTGTCTCTTCTGGATAAGATATTAAATAGTTTCAAATATGTGTGGCACCTGTCGCAAAAAATGTATGAGCTACAAGGAAATTGTTGGCTTTGATTTGTAGGTAGAAATAATGAAGTGGTGTGTGAGCCATATGATTTAGTTCAAAATATGCACCGATTTCAGAGATAGTTGGGTTAGCTATGAATGAAATGAGAAGCAACAGTACTTAAATACAGTTTTTTTTAACTGTCGCACACTTTGGTGAGCTGTTGGAATACATCCTGGATTTCCAAGGTGTTGGTTACGTTGGGAACAGACAGCACAGCAAAAATTTAACGACATATGGATATTTTACTATGTCCCCACTAAGTAGTGTCATGATGACATTTATGGAACAACCCTTTCATTGGGTCTGCCATCTTATGTTATCAGTCATAACCACTCTTGCCAACTACTATCCCATATTTTGCATATTTCCTTTAAACATTCATTTTTTGCAAACAATGTAGCAAGTTTCACAAATCTGAAGTCATATTTACTTCTTGTCACACAGCATCTGTCTATGTCTTAATTGCTTTCAGACTTCTGCTAATTTTTTTAAACCACAAAACCAGAAGACAAATTCTGGAATGTTAGGTGAAACAGTATGATCTACCAATGTGTTTATGAAATGGAAGGGTTTCAAACTTAATGTCAGTACAATTAATAAAATTGCTTATTGATTTTTTTATATTGTACAAAACTCCACAACACCAGCTGCAAAACCAGGGCATCATCTCGCAATTGATGACAAATGAGGAAATGGAGGAGTATAAACTTCATTTAAAAAATGCAGGGCCCATCTGCCTCCGGATGGTAGCACCTTGTCATATGGTCCCTTGCCAGGGTTGAGGTGAAGACCTCAATGGCAACTGTGGTGGACAAGGTGCACTTTGGGACAGCATTGGTGGTGGAAGACCCACTGCATCTGCATTCTAGAAGGGCAAATACTCATACTGATCACACTTGGGTCACTGTTTAACAACTGCTTAACTCTTACAGCTGAAGCTAAGCTTGATGTAGCAGAGCCACGTATGTGCAGAATTGATACGCAGACATTATTGTGGACAGAAAGTAAAACAAAAAGTGCATGAAGACACAAAAAAGCTTTCAAATAGTTACAAGCTTCTTGATAACCTGCACAAATCCATCAATGAGGTGGTGAAACACGTAGTTGGAGATGAAAAAAAAAAAAAAAAAAAAAAAAAAAACCAACATTTCTATAACCAGCTATCAACTAACGAAGGGAACAAAATAATCTACCATCTGGCCAGAGTATGGTGTACAGCTGTTCAAGATATAGAACATTACAGGTGTGTGAAGATAAGAATGGTTGGTGGCTTTAAAGAAAGAGGATTCTGGGACACTGGAGAGAGAGTAATTCAGTGAAATACAAAATACTAAATTCCTCCGTCCACCAGCACCAAAGGGTAATGTCATGACTGAGCCAGTTCTATGTATCACAACATATGAAGTCAAAGCTGTCATTTGTAACACGCAAAATGGAAAAGCCCTAGGATCATACAACTTTCCTGCAGACATAAGCAGGACTGAGGAATTTAATGACAAAAGTGATCACATGGTTGGCAGAATTGTGGAACTCCATCATTTATGGAGGCCACATACCCGCCAATACTGGTCATCTAGTATCACATATCACTTTTGAAGGCAAGGGTGAATGTACCAACTTCTGTCCAATCTGGCTCCTCTCCCACAATATGAAGATAATCGAACATTTCCTTGAAAAAAGACTGAGGAACACAGTCCAATTCTCAACAAACCAGTGTGGGTTTGTGAAGGGGTTTTGCTGCACACCAGCTGACGGAGGAGAAATTTTGTGAGAACAGAAGATAACTAAATCTCGCCTTTCTTGACATGGAGAAGGAATCAGATGAATCGGTATCCTCTTTGTGATCTCCAGGTTCCAGACGTTTACATAAACCGGGTAAAGCTGCTGCACAACAACGCCAGCACAACAGTGTGTTAATCTGCAGGATTGACTGACAGCCTCCCTGTGACAGTTTGAGTACATCAAGACTCAGTTCTGTGTCCACCGTTCTTTGCTAGCATAATGGATATCATAACGCACAACCTACAGAAATGTGTACAATGAACAATGCTGTATGCTGATAAAGTGATGTTTGATACAGATAGCAGGAAGGATCTTGAAACTAATGTCCAAACATGGTATGATTGTTCGCACAGATTTGGCTTCCATACAAACATCCACAAGACTGAGTACCTCGAAACGATCCCGTCAACACAGACTATAAAAATTAACAGAGCCCCTCTCAAAAAGGTTCTTGACTACAGAGTCATGGTTATGTGAATGAGAATGTGCTTCAGGGGCATCACTGGTGTTCTTTGTGACAAGAAGATGCCCATCTGCCTAAAAGATTTACCACACAGCAGTGAGGCCTGTTGCATTATATGGTACACAGTGTTGGTCCACAACTGGAAGTAGTAAGAGCTCACTGAATGTCATGGAAATGCAGCTACTGAGAATATAATTAGGCATTTCTCTGCTTGACCATATCAGCAATACAACAATTTGACAACTAGCTGGAGTGGTTCTCAATGAGAATGGAGATCTAATTGGTATGAACACATTGCATGGACACCACTCACATTCAATCAGCTCAGCCCATCATCTCACTATTGAAGGCCATATACAGCTTGGAACATCTGAATTACAGTGGTAGGACACTGTAAATGCAAGCCTTAGATCAAGAGGCCTACATCTATGGGAAACAGATGGTGTGCATTGATTCAAAATGTAAACATTAGGAAGAAGACTTCTATAATGTCACTAATTTCCCACAATTTATATTCCCCTATATTTGCATTCTTTTTTTAAAAAAAAAAAAGTCCCTTTACAAGTGTAAATAATGGGATTTCATACAATATATAAGAAGGTTGAGAGACAGAGGGTGAGAGAAATGGGGTTATACCACAAGGATTCAACAGGAAATTCAGTCAGCATTCTGGGTCACGGGGCACCACAACAAGGTGAAAGAGAAATACATAATACAGTGTTTTTTTTTCCTTTTCATTACAATATCAATTATTTGTCATTTGCTGTTTGCTTTCCCTACAATATTTTCTGATCTTTTCACCGAGGATCCCCTCTACCCACCCCCTATCACTTCAAACCGATTTTCTTACCTCTCCTGCCTTCTAATTTTAACACTTTCCTTCTTTGACATCCATATTTTTTCATAATTTTTTAACTTCTTGGCTCTGGTGTTTAATTTATTATCTGAAATACTTGAGGATCTGTTTTGTTAGTATATTGTCAGGTACTATGAACAAATGTACAAAATATAATAAACTTATTTTCCTTTCCTTCTTTTTGTTCTATGTTTTGATATATTTCATCACTGCTTAGTAATTTTCAGACTTGTGTGCTTCTTACTGAATGTAAAATGTTCATCATAATTCTTTCCTGCCAATATTTCTCGTTTATCTGACCTATAAATCAGCACTAAAAACACTCTTGCATAGAGGCAGTCTGGTTTCATTAACTGAGTTATAATGTGGTGTCAATGCATTTCTCAAAGTACCATTTTTGTTATTGCAATTAACCCATTTTCATGAATTTTTCTCCTAACTAAACTTTTTAACTTTTACATTATTTGATACACCTTAAGTGCTAATCTGTGGACCTAATTTTTGTGGCTCGTAAATAATGAAAATTCGTGAATCGAAAAGTGGGTTAGGTGATTTATTTATATTTTTAAGCATTTAATTCATGTTGCAATCCATGATGAGTGTGAATGTTGCTACAAGACAATCAGAGAGGGAGGGGTATATGTAGCCTGTCGGTTGGAATTCCACTGGGGCAACTGTAGGGGGGAATCAAATAGGGAAACTCAGCAATACTATCCCATGGAAATGTACGCTCTGCAAAAAAGGCAAGAGAATCGATGGGCAGGAGGCAAAGACTTGTACCTTTCAGGCTGTATTAGATTACGTGAAATGATCTCTGAACTAGAAAGGTTGAAGGAACTCGGTAAATTAAAAAGTAATGGATGAAAGGGGAAGAGCTCTTCACTGTCTTTATCTACATTTGAACTCAGTAATTAATAAGTTTGACTAATTACCTAAAGTAGGTAGGGAAGAGCCTTATCCAGCTGTATGTCACAGTAAGGTGCAGCAGACTCCTAGCAAAGCAAATAAGTATCGGTCATTATCAAATGAGAGTAGGAAGAAAAGAAACTGACAGATTAAAACTGCATCCCAAGTTTCATATCAGGGCACACTCCAGTGCAGAGTGAAAGTTTCATTCAGGAAGAAAATAGTCTCCGTGCTAGGTAGTAGCCATGACAGGGGTGTAGATCAGATGGTACAGGAGAAATTAGGAACAGAACACCAGGTCACAAGTATTGTAAAGCTAAGTGCAGGCCTTAGCCAGGTGAGAGAAGACTTGGGTAAAAATTTTGACAAAGACAGCGTGTATACGGGGACAAGGAAAAAAATTCCCCGATTATTCCCAGATATCCCGTTTAAAAAATACCGAAAATACACTTTTTCTGTGCTAAGTGACAGTAGGTTTTCCGTAGATTTTTCCCTCGGAACTGTAAAACTTATCAATCCTTTGAATGGTTAACGTTTTATATAATCGCGTAGAACTTCCCGGAAAAAAAAAAAAAAAAAAAAAAAAAAAAAAAAAAAAAAAAAAAAAAAAAAAAAAAAGGGAGAGAAGTTTTGGAAAGACCTTTGATTTGCAGCAACATATACGCTGCATATTTTCGTATTACGAAAGTATAAATTCGAATTGCACCAAACAAAGCGCGTTAGTTTCCGGAACGTTGCAACCGAGGTTGCGATGTCCTTTTGTAAGTGAGTCATATCTCAAGCCACGAGATCTCGCCAGCCGATGACAGCAGCTATTCGTAGCATAGGACACATGTTATAGTCAGCCAATAGCAAGATTACTGGTTACATAGCGCAAGCACACAAGAGATAAAGTTAACGGTTTACATTAATGTACACAGTACCGTATATCTACAAGAAAAGCTAAGCTTTCACATATAATATTGGTCTCTAAGATTAACACACTACAATAGAAGTTAAACTTTCACATGTAATATTGATCTTTTTTTTGCGTGTGTTATACTTTAAGATATATCACACAAATGTGCCAGTAAATTTAAAATTATGACATAAATGCCTCGACTCGAAAATCTTGTAAGTGGCTGGTCCTCAAACTGTTCAGTTTCGAACGCTCTGCAATTTAGATATCCATCCCACTTTCTCACACGTAACATAATTCATCGTGCGTGAAAAGAAATTTCCTTTGAAAATAACGCTTTTCTAACCACCGTTCGCAATACTGTTAGAAATAGGTTCGATTTACCAGTTGCCAGAGAGCTCCAGAAAACGCATTATTGTGCGTGTGCGACTGCAGTGGTGTAGGAAGCCCGCATGTTCGTGTGTATAAAGCACTAAGAGAGCTTACATTGCACCATAAAAGAAACAGGGCATCAGAGGATACTCCAACGAGCGTCGAAATTTCGTAAACCATACTAAAACGCATAATTCGGCTTGAAGTGCAAATTGGCTTTTTCCAGATTCACAATGAAGTAGGTCCCATCTGATATTGAGCTTTTCAGTGCGGTTTTTGGGATGTAAATTTTCTTGGAGTACCAGTACTCTACGATCTCATGTTTGGTTCTTTATTATGGCGTAATGCCATACATGGCAGAAGATGATAACGTGCACTTGAAATTCAGCGAACAGTTGGAACTAGCAAATACTGTAGAATGAAACACTTCGTTTCAAATAAAATGATTGCCTCAGCGGAATTTCTTTAGCAAACTTGCAAAAATAACTTCATTCTTCTGCAAGGCGATTAATGCCTGACTGCTACTAACTTGGAAAGAAAATAAAATCAGAAACTGAAATTAATATTATATTTTTGCCCTCCGTGATTATGTGAATGTATTTTAATTCACTTGGTAGCTCCCGACCACAGAAATCCGTTTTGTTTTCATTTGACGTGGGAGCTGTACACGAAGAGAAGCATCGAAATCACTTAACGTAAACACGGGTCACGTAGGACTAACCCCCTCCCCACTACAACTCTTGACAACTCTGTGCACGCGCGAATCTGACAGCTAGGGCGTGCGAGAAAAATTTTTCTCGTTTGCATCTGGCTGCTTGCTGCTACTACCGATACAGCTAACAGCCAAACTTCAGGTAGCGGGAAGCGGGAGAAGGTACTGCTTATACGCGAGTCAAATGCGCATGCGCAACAGACCGCTGGCAACTGGTCAAACGAACCTAATGTGAACAGTTGTTACGTCATGCTCATAGCAAGTAGTTTATTGTTACGAAGAATTACAGTCTGCGCCCTACGGCCTTTGACATATTTTTGCTATCTGCAAACGCTTGTGCGTGCACTGTGTTTATTGTCCTAAATTGCACATTTCCTTTGCCACTAAAGTTTTATTTTTTTCCCTCTCGTTTATATTTTATTGCTGCAGTTCTCCAGTAGCCAGGATACAATAACATTCTTTGCTAGAGAATCAATTCTGCAGTCAAAATTACAAAAATTTAACAGAAAGCTAAAACAATGAAAAATTCCCGGAATTCCGAAAAATTCCCGGTTTTTCCCGGTTTTCTCCTGGATGAAAAAATTCCCGGGTTTTTCCCGGTTGTCCCGGGTCGTATACACCATGAAAGATGATCAGGTTATCCTAGTATGCGGAGCAGGGAAATTACAGCATTAGGGGTGACCTGAATGAAATACGAACAGCAACTACAAACGTAAGTATGAGTTTTGTGGAGGTCCTACAGCATCCTGACGAGCCCTAAGTTAACAGTACTGTGAACCATGTGAGTTGAGGAAGCTGCTGCTTGCTGAAATGGATCTCATATGAGTGCAGTGCCTGTTGCTACAATTGGGAGACAGGAATATACTAGACACAGACCACTCTTGAAGCAAAGATAGTTTGGCTGAGCTTGTTGAAAAAAAAAAAGAAAGAAAAATGACCTGAAGTCATCAGAGGTGTACCTTTTCAGGTTACAATGAGGATTCAGATACCCAGCTAAGAAAGAAAATAACAGAAGAAACCCACAAAATGGTTAAGAACACACAGAAAGGTAAGATTATGTTTTTTTTTCCCTCAAAATATCAAGAGAGTTGAGTAATAATGCAGAAGAGCTTCTTGTCTGTTTGGAAAATTTAGAGAGCTCTGAAAAGACTGATAAACTTGGGTCTGTCGGAGTATCACATAACCACAAAGTTAGAAAAGTTAAGATACAACAGATTAAATTCTAGCATCTTATTCATGCAGAACTAATATGGAAAAAGGATGAGATGTCGCCTACATTCAGACAGAACGCAAGTTCGAAAACAATGAGACAAGTAATTTTTTAGTGACCAGCACATTCAAGTGTGTGTTTCTGAATTAATATTGAAAAATACATCATTTTTAATTGTAACTGTACATAGATTCCCACTGGGAAATTTTGAATGGTTTATGAGGAATATGGCGTTCTAACTATGCTATTTGTCAGGCAGCAGCAACTAGTTAATAGTCTATGGTGATTTCCATGTAGCATTTCTATAGGATTCTGATAGGATAAATAATCCTGAAACCCTATTTGGATCCTACAATTTGATCTCAGTAATTAACTTTCCAACATGGTTGGATAAAGACAGTAGGACCCCAACAGATAAGGTTTTCTTTGATGAAGCTCAAAGCAAGAAAATAACTCTGCATCCAGTACCAAATGCTTTCTCTGATCATGATGCACAGTTAGGATAAATAAGGTACTGCCATACAGAGTAAATACTACTCAGTGGAAATCAGGAATAGTAATTAATGACTCCAGGACAAATGGTTTGAAGGGTAGTTTACAAGAGATGACCTGGCATGAAATTTGTAGAAAACTAAACACTGACATTAAATTTTTTTGAAAATAGAAAGGACATTAAACAACATTGTGAAATACCGTGGACCTCTAGAGATGCATCAGTTTACAAGAACAAGTAAAGATCCTACAGCTGTTGCACATTACAGGAACTACTTTAAGTTACGAAGTTATTAAATAAAAATCAAGAAACATTAAACAGAAATCAGGAACTCTGGCAACAGACTTAAGGCTATATGGAATGGAGTGAAACAAAAAAAAACAGGACATCAGATAACAGAACAAGATAACATCACTATTAATTAAATGGAAGGGCTGAAAATGAAAGGTCGCCGGTAGCAGATATGTTTAATAATCAATTCGTACATGTAGTAGAAAATATAGGTACAAAAATTTCACGAGAAAAATCACAGCAGTACAATGAAAACGCAGTTCTCATAAAATTCAGTCATATGAATGTATCACCAACTTCTCCTTGTGAAATTAAGAGAACTGCAGTATGTCATCTCACAAAAATAAAATTTCATCTGCATCTTATGTTGTTTCCAACAGGGTACTTGAAATTTGTTCCCATAATTGAGGGTATGCTGAAAGGTAATGCCTGCAAATTTTTTATTCTGTTCTCAATATTTCCCGAGGTACTACATGTCAGGCATATTACTCTGTCAAGTTTCCCGCTTCACTGACGAAAGTTGCATCCCTCTGCCACTAGAGGATTCCGAACTATAGCATGTAACCTGACAGAGTTTAACATAACTATATTGGTGCATGAGAAAAGGCAGGCTGTACTTGAATTTCTAACTGCCACAAAGTTTGTCCATACATAGAACACCCTCACCTTCAGCGTAACATTGACAGACCACACACAACCACTGTGACATATGCAACAATCAGATATCTTGGCTTCACCAACATTGATCATCTGACATACAGTCATTACTTGGCCCCATCCAATTTCCAACTGTTTCCAAAGCTTGAAGAACACCTGTGAGGATACACTTTTATAGTGATAAAAGTGCTGCAACCAGTGGTGAGGTTGTGGCTGTGGCTGTGGCTGTGGCCGTGGCCGTGGCCGTGTCAACACAGTCAAACATTCTAAAGTGCTGGTATCAACAAAATGGTCTCTCACTAGGAGAAATGTGTTCATCACCTGAGAGGCTATGTTGAGAAATAAATACGTTGGCACAAAGAACAAAGATCTAGAAAGTTGATGAAGTTCGTTCTATTTAAAAAGCTTTAAGAATTTTTGCACAAAAAATTTAGAGGCATTATTTTTCAGCATGCCCTCATAATAAGCCCTGTATTACCTGAAACATGTAACACGTTTAACTATAGGCATTTTCCCGGAGGGACTGAAATATGCCATTGTTAAACCCCTCTGTAAGAAAGGTGGTATGATAAATGCCAGTAACTACCGGCCTGGTTCACTTGCAACATTTTCCAAAATTTTTGAGAAAGTGGTGTGTTTCAGAATAGTATTCTATTTGAGGAACAATAACAACTTTAGCCAGTCACAGTTTGAATTTCAGAGGAGTTGCCCAATTGAAAATACCATTTACACTTTCACTCACGAAATTTTACAAGCATTAAATAACAAAATAGCACAGGCTGGTATCTTCTGTGATCTACGGTATTTGACTGTGAGAACTATATAATTATTCTCCTAGATAAATTGAGATTTTCTGCAACTGACGGTATTGCCAATCAATGAATTATATCATACCTACCGCAAAGAATGCAAAAAGTTGTACTTAGTTGTGCAATCAACACAATCAAGGGAGATTCTTCTGACTGCGACAAAATCCCACGAGATTCCCCAAGACTCTATCTTATGTCTGCTATTGTTCCCCACATACGTAAACTATCTTCTGTCTAATACACAACAAGAAGAGTCCCCAAGACTCTATCTTATGTCTGCTATTGTTCCCCACATACGTAAACTATCTTCTGTCTAATACACAACAAGAAGAGTCCCCAAGACTCTATCTTATGTCTGCTATTGTTCCCCACATACGTAAACTATCTTCTGTCTAATACACAACAAGAAGAGGTTAGTTCTTTTCACAGATGACATTAGTATTGTCATCAGTCCAAGCATACATACAACTACATTACGGAAGTGGTAAACAATCTTGTTGAAAGTATCACTGACTGGTTCTCTGCGAATGGTCTCACATTCAATTTAGAAAAGAGAGAGCAAGTCCCATTTAGGGGTTCTGCAGCAATGATAAATGTAACACTTGGTGAGGAAATAATAAATATGGTGGAAACGTCAAAATTTTTACGTTTCCATATTGATGAAATTTAAACTGGAAAAAACACGTTTTGGAACTCCTAAAGCAACTTGTTTCAGCCTCATTTACACTTAGAATCACTGCAAATCTATGGGAGAGACAGATCAGTTAAGTTGACGTATTTTGTATATTTCCATTCAATATTGTCGTACAGAATTTTGGGGTAACATATCTTTACGACAGTCTTCATTGCTCAAAAATGAGCTGTAAGAATAATATGTTGCACTTACCCAAAATCATCTTGTAGACATCTGTTTAAGAAGAGAAATAAAGTAATTCATTCACCCAAGCAAGCACATCTCAAGCGCACACGACCACCACTGGGGCAGCTCGGATAGCTCGGACCAGAATGTCATTCTGGTGTGTGTGTGTGTGTGTGTGTGTGTGTGTGTGTGTGTGTGTTTCTGTGATGAAGGCTGTGGCTAAAAGCTAATGTGTAAGCATGTATCAAAGTAATCAGCAACCAATTGCATGAAAGAAATTTTTTGGAGGGTACTTAGCACCCTTCTTTAGATGGTTATAGCTGCTGTATTATCTGTGAGTGTAAACAATAGGATGCATACAGCAAAATGCCGTGGTCCTGTGTTTCATAGTGCCTAGAACCACAGCCGCAATCCCGTGGTTCTAGGCACTATGAACTCCATTTTGCTGTATGCATCTTAGTATTGACACAAATAATGCAATAGGTATAACCCTTCTGAAGAAGGGCACTAAGTGCCCAAAACTGGTTATGAAATTAAATTTCTTTTATGCAACTGATTGCTGATTTTTTCGACATATGTACAACTAGGGTTGCTGAGGAGGGATAAAATACTAAAAATAATGTGTCTTTTAATTGTACCTGTCTGCAAATTAGCATGTCATGTTTACAGTAAGCAGGAATCTATTTTTTCCTCACAGTGCTGAAGTAGTTAGGTTTTTTGACTACTGCTTCACAATATATTTATTCCCTCATGACATCTGTTGTAAATAATCCTCTGCAGTTTGAAGGGAAATGACATACATAATTACAACAGCAAAGCAAAAAATGATAGAACTCCACATTACTGTTGTCTTTAGCATAAAAAGGAATGCACAATGCTGCAACCAAAGTTTGATTACTTACTCTATAATATAAAATGTCTATCAGACAGCAAGGTATGATCTCTAAAAACAAATGGATAAAGTTTCTCCTTGACAACCCCTATATTTCACAGAAGAATTTTATTTATTTTTATTTGTAAGATGGTGGTGAGGAATTAAAAACTCTCATCTGTATACTTAAAAATAAATAAATAAAAAAGTGAGCATCCAGCCATATTTACAAATGAATGTTATTTGACTGTAACATGACTCACTCCACATTGTTAAGATTTATCATGCAAGTGCTCCATGAAACCAACCAACCAATTTATCCTATTATTAAAATTTAGGTTCTTTTTTATAATTAGTAAAAATTTTATGTTTATTTGTGGGGACTTAAGGATTTCTATTGGCTACCTGCTCCAAGAAGATTTCATTTCTATGTCTGTTACATTTTCATACAGAACAGTATCAACAGAAAATACCAGACATTTTACTTTCCATAGACACGTCAAGTTGCAGCCAGGCACAATTAAAAGACACTCACATATAGCTTTCGGCCACAACCGTCATCAGTCCAGCATCTCGGGCTGGAATGCAACATCACGTGGGATGCAAGTAACAATCTGGAGGAGGTGGGGAAGGGGAAAGGATAGTAGTGTATGGGTGGGGAGAGAGACAGACGCTGTCTGGTGGAGTGTGCAGTGACTTGACTGCCAGCAGGCGCAGCATCAGGAGATTGTGGAGCAGGGAGGTGGGCAAAAAGAAACGAGAAAGGAGAAGAGCAGGGAAAGACTGACAGATATGCAGGGAAAGACTGGCTGCAAATAATCAGGGTGAATGATGGGAATAGGGAGGAGATGGTAGGACAGTCGAGGTGGAAACTGTTGGGTGGAGGATGTGAGGGGCGTACATTACTGTAGGTTCAGGGTGGGATAACTATGGGAGCAGAGAATGTGTTGTAAAGGTTAACTCCCATCTCACAGTTCAGAAAAGCTGGTGGTTGAGCAAAGGATCCAGATGGCTAGGGTAGTGAAGTAGCTATCGAAACTAAATATGTTATGTTCCGCTGCATGTTTTGCCACAGAGTGGCCTACTTTGCCCTTGACCACAGTTTGGCTTTGGCCATTCATTCTGGTGGACAGTTGGTTGGTAGTTATACCAATAAATAAAACCAGGCAATGATTACAACAGAGCTGTTAAATGACGTGGCTGCTTTCACAGGTGTCCTGTCCCATGATGGGGTAGGACAAACCTGTGGCATGACTGGAATAAGAAGTGCTGGGTGGATGGACTGGGCAGGTTTTGCACCTGGGTATTCCACAGGTATAAGATCATTGTGGCAAGGGATTGGGAGTGGCATAGGGGATGTACTAGGATGTTGTGGAGGTTGAGTGGGCGACCAAACACCACTTGAGGAGGGGTGGGGAGTATCTCAGGTAGGATGTCTCATTTCAGGGCAAGATTGTAGGTAATCAACGCACTGGCAAAAGATGTGGTTCAGCTGTTCCAGTCCAGGGTGGTACTGGGTGACGAAGGGGACACTTCTTTGTAACTGATTTTTGAAGATGGTGGGAGGGGAAATAGCACGGGAGATCTGTTTGCGGACTAGGTTTGGAGGATAGTGCCGGTCTGTGAAGGCCTTGGTGAGACCCTCAGCGTACTGAATAGTGGAGTTTTTGTCACTGCAGATATGCTGCCCCGGGTATCCAGGGTACATGGGACTGATCTTTTGGCGTGAAAGGGATGACAGCTGTCTAAATTCAGGTACTGTTGGTGGTTGGTGGGTTTAATGTGGACATAGTGCAGATGGACCATCCGAGAGGAGGAGGTCAGCATCTAAGAAGATGGCATGAGGAGAACCATGTGAAACAGATTGGAGAGAGGGTGTTGAACTTGTCATGGAATGAAGATAGGGTGTCTTGGCCCTGGGACCAGATCATGAAAATATCATCAACGAACCTGAAGCAGACTAGGTATTTGGTGTTTTCAGAGGCTAGGAAGGTCTCCTGTAGATAGCCATAAAAAGATTGGCATAGGAGGGTGCCATACAGGTGTCCGTGGCTGTGCCACAGATTTGTTTATATACCTTCCCTTCAAATGAGAAGTACTTGTGGGTTAGGATAAGGTTAGTAAAGTGTATGAGGATTGAAGTAGTGTGTCTGGAGTCTGCAGCACACTAGGAAAGGTAGTGTTCAAGAGCAGTAAGATCATGGGCATGAGGGATGTTGGTGTAAAGAGGGGTGGCATCAATATGATAAGTAGGGATTCAGGAGGTACAGGGGTGGGGATGGTGGAGGGTCGGTGAAGGAAGTGGTTGATGTGTTTGATATGGGAGGCTAGATTACAGGCAATTGATTAGAGGCATTGGTCACTCAGTGCCGAAATTCTTTCAGTGGGGACACAATAACCAGCCACAATGGGACATCCAGGATTGCTGGGTTTGTGGATTTTTGGGAGCATGTAGAAGGTGGGGTGCTGGGTGTCACAGGGGGGACGAGAGGAACAGATTCAGTGGAGATGTTCCGGGAAGGGCCTAAGGTTTTAAGCAGGGATTGGAGTTTGTGTATGACTTCTGGGATGGGATCACTATGGCAGAGTTTATAGGTGGAGGAGTCCGATAATTGGCAGAGACCTTCTGCCAGAGAGTCACAGTAATTTGTAACAGTGGTGAAACCTTTGTCTGAAGGTAGGACAATTAGGTCAGGATATGTTCTGAGGTTGAGTGTGGCTGTTCCTTCTTCTACTGAAACGTTGGTGTTCTGAGGAAGGGGCCTGGGGAGTGATGGCGAGGCTAAGTTGGAGGTAAAGAATCCCTGGAAGGTGACCAGCGGGTGGTTACATAGGGGGGAGGGGGGGGGGGATTATGGTTGGATCGTGATATGAACTGTAAGAGGCATGGTTCAATGTTGGAAGTAGGATGATTTTGGTGGGAGGGATTGGTGGCGAAGAAGTGCTCACATGGCAGCGATTGGGAGGAGGAAATAGGTCTTTGACAAATCCAGCATGGTTAAATTTGGATGTAGGGCTAAAGGTGAGCCCTTTGGATAGGACTGAAACTTCTGTGGAGCTGAGGGTTTTGGTGGAAAGGTTCACAACAATGTCAGGGGAATGTTTTAGTTCTGGATTTCATGGAGGGTTGGTGGGGAGTTTTGGGGGATGCAGCAAGCTGAAAAGATCAGTTAGGCAGGGATTACCTGCTATGAGGGGTGGACAAGAAGGATGACTGTGGGTACGATAGGGGTTAGATAGCGGTGCCCTGAGGTGGCAGTGGGAAATCATCCACAGAGGTGGTGTCTGGAATGCCCCTCCAGATGCTGCAGTGACAAAAACTCCTTTGCTCAGTATGCTGATGGTCTTCCAAAGGCCTTCACAGGCAGGCACTACCCCCAAACCTAGTCTGCAAACATACCTCCCATGCCACTTCCCATCACACCCCAATCCACCCACCACCCCCAAAGACTAGCCACAAAGGAGTGTCCCCTTTGCCACCCAGTACCACCCCAGACTGTTACAACTGAACCCTATCCTTCGCCAGGGGTCCTGAAATGTGGGGCATCCAATCCGAGACACTCCCACCCCTCCTAAAGTGGTGTTCTGTCACCTACCCATCCTCCACAACATCTTAGTCCATTCCTATGCCACTCCCAATCCCAATCAAAACCCCTTGCTACAATGATCTTTGTGGAAGACCCAGGTGCAAAACCTGACCAATCCACCCACCCAGCAGTTCCTATTCCAGTCCTGTCACAGGTTTACCCTACCTTCCCAGGTGCCAGTGTGAAAGCAGCCATGTCATTTACCAGCTCTGCTGCAATCATTGCACAGCTTTTTACACTTGTATGACTACCAACCAACTGTCCACCAGAATGATTGGCCACCGCCAAACTGTGGTCAAGAGCAAAGTAGACCACCCTGTGTACAACGTGCAGCTGAACATAACATACTTGATTTCAATGGCTGCTTCACTATCTGAGCCATCTGGATCCTTCCCTCAACCACCAGCTTTTCTTAACTGCGAGATGGGCATTATCCTTACAACACATTCTCTGCTCCCATAGTTATGCCAGCCTGAACCTATAGTAATGTACAGCCTTCACATCCTCCACCCAATAGTTTCCACCCCGTCTGTGCTATCATCTCCTCCCTACCCTCATCTACCACCCTGTTTATTTGCAGCCTTCTGCGAACAGATCCACTGACGCTACACCTGTTGGCAGTCTAGTCACTGCACACTCCATCAGACAGCGTTCGTCTCTCCCCCACCCATACACTACTATCCCTTCCCATTCCCATTCCCCTTCATCTTCTCCTTCCCTACCCCCTCCAGATTGCTGCTTGCATCCCTCATGATTGCATTGCGGATGAGATGCTGGAGTTGCAGTCGTGAGCACTTGACATATGCTTGCTTTGTGTGTGTGTGTGTGTGTGTGTGTATGTGTGTGTGTGTGTGTGTGTGTGTGTGCGTGCGCGCGCGCGCATTTTACTGATGAAGGCTGTGGCCGAAAGTTGTATGTGAGCATCTTAATTGGGCCTGTTTGCAGCTCGACTTGTCTTCTGTACCGTAAGCCGCAATCTGTCTTTTCCTTTTGATACACATTTTACTTTGATACATTAATTTCTTTAGTCTCATTAGTGATATTCTTGTAACTTTCCATGACGAAGTCTATTTATTTTCCAAAAGAATCAATTTTTGAAAACATAATGCAATTGGAACGATACAAAATCCACTCACCAAGTGGCAGCAGGAGAACACACATATAAAAGGAATTACGTATGCAAATTTTCTGAGCCAGTGGCTCCTTCTTCTGGCAGAAGAGTTGAAGGGAAACAAAGAGTAGTGAAGGAGAAGACTGGTGAGGTTTAGCAAAAGGGATTAAGTTCGGAAAAGTCACCCAGAACCCCAGGTGATGGGTTTGTTTGTCAAAAATTGTCTAAGTATTTCACAGATTAGTTCTACCAGTTTAGATGACTAAATTCTTGAGTTTCTTTATTTATGGCTTCTCATCAAAAGAGTCGATTATCTCTTTGAAACCAACACATATTTTTAATTCAGTAAACTGCAGTGAATTTTAGACTTCAATTTTAATATTTATCCTATGCAGGATCTGTCTTTCTTGCAAACATTTTGATATTCATTTAATTGGATGTTCACCGAGTTTTTTCAGATGTATTCAGCAGAATTTTTTAGAAGTATTCAATAGATTGCTGGTAAGGAAGATATTCCTATGTAATTATCGATTCTTTTCTTGATACTTTGTTAGCAATCACCTTTATTTATTTTTCAATCCTTGAACTATCATTTTGTTTATCAACAACAGAGTTAAAACACATGTGAAGTTTTAAGAATCCATTCAAGAAACCATGATTCTTCATCTATGGAATGGAGGGTAAGATCAGCAGAATGTCCTACCATAAAAAGAATTTTTTTCAAAGTTTTAGTTGTTTCAAATCTGAGGATAAATTGAAATTTTGGTGGACCTTTGTCCATATCATGAGGACCACAAAACATTTCCCAATAGCTTTTGCACAGCTTATTCGTTACAAAATTTTCAAATCTGCAGTGTACTGGTTAGCAACTGTGCATTTTTCTACAGAGTAACTGCATGAATTCACAATAATAAACTTGTGTGACACATGTTCCTTATGGAACTCCTATCTGTCATGACAATCAATTCGTGATCGTTAGTGAAGATAATCACTTGTTTGATCTTTGCCCATTTTTGTCACAGGGAAAGTGTGCCTCTAAGTAGTCGGACTGTGGTTTTAACTCTAGCTTAAAGTCTAGTATACAATTCAACAACTGAAAGAATATGATGTAAGAATGCTTCAAATTACAAGTTCTGTAAGGCTGCAAGTCCAGATATTTCTGTTTCTCTTCAGCAGTCAAAAAATGAGAGCTTCCATTCTGTACAAACTTTTCCCTTAGTTTAAACAATTTTTCAGAATTTTGGATACTGGATTGGTGGTATCCCTGTGATTTTTCAAATTTCATCGGTTTCCACACTACAATCTTCTTCAAGGTTGTCTGTCATAAAGTTTTAAACTCTATTAATACATTGACATTTTCAGCCTTCCTCGTCGTAACTGTACAACCACCGTGCAAATAATAAGAAGAAATAGATACAGTGCATGGTTTACTCACTGATAACATAATTTAAAAGCACTGTGAGTGCCTGCCAGATTTTTACTACAAAATTTCAATTTTAATGCACAACTTTCAATCCTTAACAATTCTTTAGCGTATGCAAAGTGTACAAGTTCCACTATAAGCTCACATTACTTACAAACAGAGGACACTACACATGAAAAGAAACCACTGCTTCTTCCTCCAGCCTTCAACTGCCCCATAGTTAATTTTCACTATTGTTGTGCCATCCATGCTCTCTGTTGCAAATGTGTGGGTTCATTTACAAAATATCCCTTGTAGAGATTGACAAAAAGCTAATCCTAGTAATCTGGCGAACTGGATCACATGGTATATATCAAAGGCTACCAAATCTTACACCTTATGCATGTGTCTAGCAACATACCAAGGCCGCCCCTACCTCCCTCTTCTGGTAGGTTTACATTTTTTGTCTTTTTATTTGGTTGTAGTTTTATGCCATCCCAAGTAAATGAAAAAGCAATTTTTCAAATAACTTCAAGCATGGAAACAAGTGACTGGATAACAAGTAATACTCACCCGTAGTTGTTGATTCTGTTGAGGTCTGGGCTTGGGCGGCCTCACTCTCTCTTATCACAACAACAAAAGCTCTCTTTTCTGGGTGCCGGTCAACAAGGTGTCTCTCTACTATATGTCGCTGGAAGTGAAAGTATGGACAGTGAGCACAACCATAAAGGCGGTCGCCATGCATACGTAAATGAGCACCCAGCCTTTCAAGAGGAACTTCAGGCGCAGAAGGCGGACAATGAGGGCAGCGATAGACTACTTCATCCAGGTGTAATGCACGGAGGTGATGCCTCAACATTGCCTCGCTACAGGTAAGATAGCTGCAACCTGCTGCACTACAAACATATCTTCTGTGCTCTTCCACATATTGTGGTACAACGTATTGTTGCTGTTGCAACTGTCCCTCTTCATTAGCTGCACCTACAAACAAGTCAATCCATTACAACACACACTGCTGGCAGTTCAACTAAATTATATTGTTATTGTTTATCTTGCACCTCTACTGATACAAGGAGATTGTAAAACTTATTCCAAATATTTCTTAGTTGTCCCTTACTCCTCGCAAATTGTTTAAATGTGCTTCATAGATTCAATATACATTTCTCCACAGCTAATGAATACTATAGATATTTATTGAAAACCAAAGAATAATTATTTTCCTTCTTTCCAAGACAGTTTCACAACTCTTATCAGAATTGTTTAACCCAAACCCAGATCTTAAATAACTAGTATCTTGGAAAAAATTTTAGTAAGGAAAGTATCACCAATAAGATTTTATATTCACACTGCTCTTCAGACAATTATCCATATTGTAATGACAATGGCTGAAGTGAAGAAAATAAAACCTACCAGCAGTCACTGCAGTGCCAGAACTGCTACTGGTCCCTGAGGTGGTTGGCTTTGGAACACCAATATTAGAACTGGCAGCCAGATTAGTCATTTTGTCAAACATTTTTTCATTCCGTTCAAGGCATGGAACAGGATTTACAACCTCCACTGTGGGAATGTCTGCAGGGTCAACATCTGGATCCAAATGCAGGCCTAAATGTCGCTTCATGTTGCTACGCACTTTCGTTTTGAAAGAGCAAACTGAACACTCTATAGGATCTTTCAGAATTGCACTCATTGGCAGTAGATGTATCTCCTCCGGTCGGTAAATGGTTTTGACCACACGGCCAGTTGGGTTACGTTTTGGTCTCCCTTTTCCCTGAAAAGCAAGACTTCACTATTTATTTTGCATTTTAGTCTAAAGTATTTGCCAGAAGTCCTTTCGAACTATTTGTCTGGAAAATGTATGACATGTTTAGTAACTGTTATGTAAGCATACCTAGATATCAGAGAAAACTACTACATATTTCTTAAAATTGTGAGAAACAACAACATCAACTCTTAGAGGAACACACAATTGAAGACAAAAGCAAATTTTACAAATAAAGGAAAATCAAATACAGGAATGTTACATTCTGAGTACCCTCGGTTTGGATACTGCATGTTTTACTATTAATCCACATTTCCTGGGTTTCCATTCTGATCTTTGCCATGCAAATATTCTTAATAAAAATAATCAGCTACAGCAACCGAATCTATCTAGTACAAGAAGTCCCCCCTCCTCTTGCTAATGGCTTTGTCAAAAACGGGGTTGAGGATAGAGTACAGGGTCGGTTATTATCTTGCCCTTTGGGTGGCAAAGCTCTCCTAGGCTGAAGAAACAGTAACAACTAACAGTTTGAGGATGCAGCAGGCAATTGAAACCATTACTTTACACAAAGGAAATGTAGCCTCTAACTAAAAAAGTTTGATGACGATTTTTCCAGTGGTAAAATATTCTATTTTGGTCTCCTAATTCGATCTTTGAGAGGTGACTACCACGTGGGAAGGTGAACACAAGAAAAATTATTGAAAAGTGAACAAACACATAACATTATACAAGTCGGAGCATGGAATATAAGGAGTCTGAGTGAAGTAAGGAACCTGGACAATCCTTAAAAAATTGCATAGGATAAAATCAGCCACATTACGGATGTGGAAAGAGCATAAAACATGTCTTGCCAGAGGAATACAGAGTAATATCAACAGCATAAGAAAATGGTTTCAGGGGGCGGGGGGGGGGGGGGGGGGGGGGTGTAGGATTCCTTATGAATACGAAAGTAGGGGAAGAATGAATTAATACAAACAATTCAGTCTTTTGATCATTTTCATCACAATGAAAGCTAATCAATGCCTTTAGAAGACCTGTGATCAAACAAGGCAAAAAGTGAGATGTAACATTCCTTCAGAATTTATAAAATTAATGGAGAAAATGGCAATCAAGAAATTATACAAGTTAATGTGTGGATCTGTGAGAATGGACACATACAATCAGAAGTTTGGAATAATATGAACACTTTCCAAAAGATAACAACGGCAGATAAATGTGATAACTCTCACACAATCAGCTTTACAGTTCATGCATCTGAGATGTTATTCAGAATAACATGTACAAGAAGAATTGGAGTAGTAGGGAATGAGGACCTGTCGGATCACAAACAGCCTGGGTTTTAGAAAAGATGAGGCAGTCCTGTTGCACTTGATACTGGAGGCAAGATTTAAGAAATTTCACAACACTTTCATGGAATTTGTCAACCAATAGAAAACATTAAACAACACAAAATTGTGCAAGATGTAAGAGTTCCTTAGAAAGAAAGAAGAAGAAGAGGATACCAGCTATTGAGAAAGACAAGTAGTATCGCTGGTAGGCAATGAAAGTCTCTTAATTCTATTTTATTACATTTTTCCAGAGAAGCAAAAACACTTGCTTAAAAAATAATATAAAGTAATACACATACAGCTGCAACCTGTGGAACGTTTAGGTATTGACAGATTAGAGAAATCCATGAACTTTCAATTCTCTCTTTGATAATGCAGTTACCAGTTCCTGGAATTATGGGGTTTCATAGACAGATGGAGTTACAAGGTTTTCATTGCCTACCATTGAATACAAATGTACAAGAACCATGAGACAGCTACAAGAATGGAAGAAAAAGAACAAAGTGTTCGGATTCAATCTGTATTCCTAAGAATCAGCAAGATTTAAGTTCAGGGAGAAAGGAACACAACAATAAAATCGGCTGATGGCACACCTATCCTCTGTAAAAGTGAGGAAGATTTACAGTCCGTTGACTGGAATGGACAATCTACTAAGCACAGAATATGGATTGATAGTAAATTAAACAAAGACTAAAATATTGAGCAGCAGCAGAAATGAGATTGGCAAAAAAAATTAACATCAAAATTAAGGATCGTACAGCAGACAGAGTGAAGAAATTCTAATAAAGTAGTCAGTATTGATCACATAATATTTATTCACAGTAATCCCACAAAGTGTCTCCTCTGGTGATCTGTGGAGATGACAAGCAGCACCAAACATATGACAGCAGGCACATTCGTCAACTGTTCAATGGTCGATGAATATGTCTTCTAGCATACGTTTGACGTCTCCACAGATTGCTACAGGGGCCACTCAATGGTCTGAAGATGCAATCATATTATCAGAAATCAATAAGGAAATCTGCAACCCTAGAGGAAAAATAATGCACAACAGACAATGCAAGGTAGATATAAGAAGCAGACTGGTACATGCAAAGAGGGCATTCCTTGCAAAAATGTGTGTGCTTAACATCAAATGTAGGTGTTAATCAAAATTATATATTTCTGAGAATGCATGTCTGAAGTACAGTAGTGTATGGAAGTGAATCTTAGGCTGTGGGAAAGAGAATTGAAGTATTTGAAATGTGATGTTACAGGAGGATGCTGAAAATTACATGTATTGACAAGAAGTGAAAGGGTTCTATATAGAACAGGCAAAGAAAGGAATACGTGGAAAAAAATATTCTGTCCACAGAATAGAAAAAAAATAATAATTATAAGTAAGATGACAGGATGTGTTAAAAATATCAGACAGTAACTCCCATGGTATTAGAGGGAGCAATAGAGAGCAACAATTACAGGGTAGACAGACTGGAATATATACAACCAATAACTGAGAATAAAACTGGGTGTGCATGCTACTATGAAATGTGAAGACAAACAGGAGAGGAAATCATGAAAGGCAATATTGGATGACTCAGAAGACTGACTGGAAAGGGAGAGGTTGGGTGGGGAGGGTATTTAGGTGAAATGACCCCTCTCCCCCTCCACCTTTTTATATTTGCCTACTTCTCCCAAATCCCAACTCTCTTGTGTCAACATAACGCTGGAACTTGTTTCAACTTATGGACTTCCTTTGCATGCTGTATTTTGTTAAGACACGCCTACCTTTGTTAATTTTACCCTTTACATAAACTAATATAATGCAACTCTTTCTCCAGTTTGATATGAGAATGTGCTTTGGTACTTAACAATGTAGGTCACTCTACAATGGGATTAATATGAAGAGCAGCTGAGTAAATCATGTTGTTAACAATGCCATAAGCACCAAGTGACATGGAGATGTCAGTATTTCTGTAACTGAGTGAAAGCTTTTTTTCTGTTTATAATTTATTGTGTAACTATTTTTGTATCACATTACTGTGCTTCTACACAGAGAAGAAAATTGTTAGATCATCTTGACTTTTACATGGCTTAAACACTGAAGATACAACAGAAAATCTGTGTTATAGAATTGGAAAAAGGCACTTGACATATTGAAAAGCAGCCAGTAAAACAATGCCAACAGACTACCCAACAGACCAAAAGACACTGAGCGTGGTAGAATTAAGTTTTAATTCCACACAGGGTGAAATTTGTGTGTCATCGTATTAATCTGGTTCAGTTACAAAGAATATAGAATTGAGTAGTGTCTAGATCATGGTACCGGCCCTCTGGGGTATCCAGGGTGGAAAGGAAACTCTATCCCTCAGTAAAAACCAATTCGAACCTCCCACATTGTCACTGGGTATTGCCATGACTGACTCCCAAATAGACTCACTGCACACAAACAATTCACAAAATTTTGTTCTATTGATTGGCAAGCTTCAATACAGATTGCCAGAGATTTTGTCAAGCAATTGTATGTTGAGCAGTGGCTCACCATATTTAATATCGAGGATTGGTCTTTAAAGCTCATGTTTCCAGCTTAATCCCCTCATGTTTAAGAGCATTTCCAAGATCTTTATACATAATAAAACCCTTATACAATACATTTTAGTCATGGCAGGATACATACAGTTCTTCCAGCAGATGTTCACTGTACGCTTCCCAGGGCCTGTGATGAAGGCAACTAAAGTATAAAGCTTTGAGTGCCCTAATCTTCAGATCTTTCAGGTGTGGAAATAAAGTTCACTTTAATAGAAGCCTCATGTGTCAAAATTAAGACGAACTGTCTTCTGTGTGTCATAAATCTAAAATCAGTGGTTGCTGTCAACTCTATACCTCATGACCAGCTGTAAGTGACGAATCATTTTCATTGTTCTAATGATGTTGGAGGACGAACAAATGATTGCAAAATCATTCACAAATAAAAAGTGTCATCTGTAACACTTTACCATGAGAGTATGCTACTGACTGAAATAGCAAAGACAGTTACTTACAACTGAGCTTTTGAGTGACAGCCATTCTATTACATCTTTTATTCTACATATTTGAAAGTTTTACAGTGTGTAGATACATCTTTTAGGAACAATATTTTCATTTCTCCACATAATTTCCATCCCTCTCAACTGCCTTACGCCATCTTGGAACCAGCGCCTATATAGCCGCACGGTAAACTTCTGGACCAACCTGTTGGAGCCACTGTTTGGCAGCGTGCCCAAGGGAGTCATCATCTTCAAACCTTGTACCACGAAGAGAGTCTTTCAGTTTCCCAAAGAGATGATAGTCACATGGAGCCAGGTCAGGACTGTAAGGCGGGTGTTTCAGTGTTGTCCATCCTAGTTTTGTGATCGCATCCATGGTTTTCTGACTGACATGTGGCCGTGCATTGTCGTGCAACAGCAAAACAATCTGCTTTTGCCAATGTGGTCGAACACAACTCAGTCGAGCTTGAAGTTTCTTCAGTGTCATCACATATGCATCAGAATGTATGGTGGTTCCACTTGGAATGATGCCCACAAGCAAGAGTCCTTCGGAAGCTAAAAACACCGTAGCCATAACTTTTCCAGCAGAAGGTGGGGTTTTTATTTTTTTTTTTTCTTGGGTGAATTTGCATGATGCCACTCCACTGGTTGCCTCTTCGTCTCTGGTGAAAAATGATAGAGCCATGTTTCATCACTTGTCACAATTTTTCCAAGAAATTCATCTCCACCATTCGCGTACTGTTTCAAAAGTGTGCTGCATACCGTTTTTCTTGTTTCTTTGTGAGCCATTGTCAACATCATGGGAACCCACCTGGCAAAAACCTTTTTTAACGCCAACACTTTCAGCCTGGCAGGATATCAGTGGTATGTCAGCCAAAAATAAATAACCATAGAAAGGAAAAATAACATAAAAATTAAGAAATGGTCACAAAGGTATCCCTTGTGTAGCTGTTTCAGACTGAAGTTCCTTGAGATAGATTCCTATGTTTTTCATTACAAAAAATATTCCTACCCAATCCTGTATACACAGGAAGCCTGTTGTATAGATGCTTCAAATGGGGTGAGGTAAAAGAGTGAAATCTCCAAACAAAAACTGAAGGACCTAAATGGATTATAAACTGAAGATAAGTCACAAGTTGCTCTCATGTTCCTGCCTAGTTCCTACCACACCTCTAAGTGTACTTTTACTCAAATCACCTTAAGAATTTGAGGAGGATAGTTACTGATCTATTATCATCAAAGCAACACAATAAAATGACATTCTTTGTCTAATTTCTTTATCTGTTACTGAATGATTATGTAACCTGTGTAGTATCTTTTACTAGTGATCAAAGTTGAAATTTTGAAGCAGACTTGTGGTTTTCTAGCTAATACAATTTTGCTAGTATACTTGCCATCACCTTCCCATGTCATGGGGGGGGGGGGGCAACTGACCTTCTGTTCAAGTTTTTTAACTGTCACTGAAAATGAATGGATAATGTACGCAGCCATGGTATGTTATTGCTCCTCTTTCTGTTATTTACAATACCTGCTTCTTCTTCTTCTTCTGCTGCTGCTGCTGCTGCTTTTACAGCCTCACTGGAGCACTTCAGTCAATCATTTTCTGGTCATCTTCAGTAAGTATTCTTTTCGAATTACCTAGTACTTTTTCATCCACTGTTCTGGGGTTTTCTGTTATTGCTACAGAAATACCCTTTTTATTGTAGGTCATGTCTCTCTTTTTGGTTGACATATTATTTTTATGTTTTTCAGTGTCTTTAAATTTTCTGTTTTGCAAATTGTTCAGGGTTAATTCTAGTTCTTCCATATCTTCCCTGATTTCCTATATCCATCTTACCTGTTGCATCAGGTTCCAAAGTTTCTCTATAATTTTTCTTGGTAATCTGGTTTCTGGTGTCCTCAATAATGTAGGTGGGGGGAATGTCCTATAGTATCTGTAATGGGCTCCAGTTTGCTAAGTACCACTTCATTTGGCACTAACCACCACTGTACATTTCTTTGATGTTTCTTATTTATGTTTGTTTTTGTTATTCTTCTCTCTACTTTTAGGATTTGGTCCATTATGTTTCTCTAAGTGAATTTGAAAAGTTTCATTTTGGTATGTCACCTCTCGTTGAACCATCAACTTACATTGTTTTGATTTCGTTTTGATTGAGAGACTTTTTTATTGTATGTAGACCATATTAATTTTTGAGCTTTATTAATTTTATTAGTTCTTTCTTGCCATACAGGTTTCACATCCAAATTGTGTGTTATAATTTCTCCCAGGTATTTAAACTGTTCCACTGCTTTTAATTTCCTGTTATTTACTGCTATGTGGTTGATTACTAGATGATCTGCTACTGTTATCTCAGTCTTTTTGAATAATCATCTGGAGCCCTATTTTTTGTGCTATATTTTGTAGGTCTGTTATCTGTTTTCTAGCTTCTTGAACGTTATTTTGCTAGTAATGCTAAGTCATCTGTGAATTACAAACAATTTATATAATGGAAGGAAACATTCCACGTGGGAAAAATTATATATAAAAACAAAGATGAGGTGACTTACCGAACAAAAACGCTGGCAGGTCGATAGACACACAAACAAACACAAACATACACACAAAATTCAAGCTTTCGCAACAAATTGTTGCCTCATCAGGAAAGAGGGAAGGAGAGGGGAAGACGAAAGGAAGTGGGTTTTAAAGGAGAGGGTAAGGAGTCATTCCAATCCCAGGAGCGGGGATTGGAATGACTCCTTACCCTCTCCTTTAAAACCCACTTCCTTTCGTCTTCCCCTCTCCTTCCCTCTTTCCTGATGAGGCAACAATTTGTTGCGAAAGCTTGAATTTTGTGTGTATGTTTGTGTTTGTTTGTGTGTCTATCGACCTGCCAGCGTTTTTGTTCGGTAAGTCACCTCATCTTTGTTTTTACAAACAATTTAAGTTTATTTGATCTTCCTAGGTTTCAATTCTTACATTTTTAGGATTTTCCTCGTACCATTCCCTCATCATGTACTCCACACCACAGTTGAAAAGTAATGGCAATAAACCATCTCCATGTCTTACCCTGTTTCAATCATAAACAGATTAGGTATTTCTCCTCTGAGCATTACTTTAGATTTGGTGTTTGTGAAGTGTTAATTTTACCATTTTTATTAATTTGGAATGGAGCCTGAATTCCTGAATATCTTCATCTTTGAAGATACCTGTACACAACTATAAGCTTTCTCGAAGTCTGCAATGGTAATGACTTCTTGTTGCTCCCCCCCCCCCCCCCCCCCTCCTTTCTTAGCAGCCCATTACCAAATTGAAAGTGATTATCAGTTGTGGGCAGCTTCTACATGGCCTACAGCTTCCTTGGTATTATTCTAAAATTTTTATCTTCACATACATAGTGAAAGCCCAAATCCAGATAACGTGGCTGCCAGAATAACTAATACATTATTGAATGGGTTAGGGATTAGCACAACACATTCCACCTAACCTTAGTTCCCCAAGTTGATGTTTTTAAAAGTAAGATGAATCAATGGAACTCTCACTTGAAGCTACAAAAAACTGAAGTCAGTCAGTGATCAGAAACTCTGAGAAAGCCTTATTCAACTGGATGGAGGACATGCCACAGAGCTTTTCCACTTTGTGTACCATTTCAGCAGCCATTTGCTTCATTTGTGTGCAGGAAAACTTATAGGTGACAGTTTTTTCCAAAGGTTTCTACCATTCTCACCCATTCTCACAATCTACATGATTTGGCCACCAACCCCACGGTAACGTTCCACTATCGCACTAACCACTACTGCCTGCTGGGACGTATCCAGTAATAAGAGAGATGATGTGTTGACTAGTCCACTGTTTTGAAACCCACCTAACATCACCAGAGCACCATGAGCTGACTGCCATTCAGTACTACAGACAAACACACAGGTGAAAGATGTAATTGCCCTGAAAAATTTTTGTTAAAAGTAAAACAAAGGAAATAATTTATTTACAGTACTAAGCAACAAACTCAACTTTACAAGGCATTCCTAAGTATCGTGGTAGTAGATTAAAGTAAAACTATTAGTTATTTTCTGAAAAGAACTGAATATTACCTTTGGACAGACTACAAACATATCCGTCTCATGGTTATTGAGAAAACGGTCAACTGGTACTGTTTCTGTACAGGACACTTTATGTTGATGTTTGAGGTGCTTGGCAACAGCTGTTGGAGCCGTAGCACGGTATGTACACAGAGCACACGAGTATCGTGGTACACCATGGATTCTTAGATGGTCGACCAATGTGTTGAAAGCTTTGAAAGGGCGAGAGCAATGGGGACACCTGAGAACACCTTCACGTGACAAATCACACACACACAAATGCTCCCGTAACTGAGATGCTGTTGCTGCCCGGTATTCACAGCGTGCATTGCCACACAAATACAAGTCCTCTCCTGTAAGACCCGAGGCCATAAACTGCTTCCGCTGGTCTCCTTGTATTACACTGTCTTCTGTCATGGCAGATCCCTCAGAGGCCTGGGTTGTTTGTGGTTTAACTGCACCATAGGTAGTGTTCACAGACTCTGCGCAAGAATTTGTTTCAGACTCAGAATCAATGTTAGATCCACTCTCTGCATTCTGAATGGAAATTTTAGTAGTAAATTTGTTTGGTGTGGACCCAAGAAGTGCTTCACAGTTTGTGTGTTCCTGTGCAAGTTCACTTTCTTTTGCTGTAGCTTCTGGGCATGACTTTGTCAATAAGATTACTGAATCAGATGAATTTTGGCTGTCTGTTTCTTTTATTAATTCATTCACAGAGTTCTTCAACTTATTAACTGGAGATTCTTTTCCTGGGTGTGACTTTCTAAGTTTACAGCTACCTTTGCAAGCCACATGACTACATTGTTTACCCTTCGTAGCAAGCTGATAATAAAGTACCTGAACATCATCATCCTCATCCACACCATCATCATGATCATAATCGTCATCATTATTCTCCACAGCTTGTTCCTTACAAGGAGAACTGTCGGAAACCTCTCCTTTTATATTTGTTTCTTGCAGCGCAGATGAGTCTTTTGGTAATTGCACAGGGGCAATTCCTGGTAATGCACCTTTTTCTGGAATGTCAGCTACTTCACTCTCTTGAGCTGCTTCTGTTTCTTGATTTTCTACAATTTCAAATGAAGCATTCTGTACAGCATCAATTATCTCATTTTCAGTCATTTGACTAAATAAAACCTGTGGAGCTTGATTTGTACCAGCATCATCTTCCTGGGCACACATTTCAGACTGAATGCTTGTCACCACTCCTCCAGCAACAGGAGCTGACTCTGAAGGTCTGCTTATAACATCACCTGATACAGACTGTTCCAAATTCACAATCTTTAGCCGGTTAACATCACCACCAGGTGCGGATTGCTGCAACAAAGTACAATGAATAAATGTATCAGATGTTGTGCTCGACAAATCATCAAAACATTTCTTTGTTAAATTCAATGGACTTACAGTAAAAATTAATATTAGGAACCACACTCCATAGTTCATCAACACGTGAATACACAGTAACTCAATAACAATTTCATTCAATAAATGAGACTTTTTAGCACAACATATTACTCAACTGACAAAGGCAACTTGCAGAATTTTGAGCTAATTTTATTCCTTGTTATAAATCAGTTCTACATTTTGCACCTTCAGCCTGCCACTTGCCCTGACACAATCATCAAAGTTTCAAGTCAGATATTGGAAGCATGACAATTAATAAATCTTCCATATTATCCAAGGTTTCACAGCCATTAGCAGTCTATTTCTGAGAATCTCACAGGCAAAGCACTTTAAAGACTTCAAACCAAAAATCAGATTCCTCTGAAAATAGCCCACCATTTCATTACATCAAACACATATACCGTCGCCACATTTCACTCATGCTTTTGGTAATTGTAAGTCATTAGTGAAAAGTTACAATTTGAAACTAAATACGTTCTTCTTTTGATACACTCTGAAGGATACTGAAAATTTCAATATCTTTATTTTGAATGGCTGGATCGCAGAAACAGACACACAGTGAGAAGGATGTAATGGATCTACTCACAAGGGAACCTCCCCATCGCACCCCCCTCAGATTTAGTTATAAGTTGGCACAGTGGATAGGCCTTGAAAAACTGAACACAGATCAATCGAGAAAACAGGAAGAAGTTGTGTGGAACTATGAAAAAAAATTAGTAAAATATACAAACTGAGTAGTCCATGCGCAACATATGCAACATCAAGGAGTATGAGGCATAAGGAGCGCCGTGGTCCCGTGGTTAGCGTGAGTAGCTGCGGAGCGAGAGGTCCTTGGTTCAAGTCTTGCCTAGAGTGAAAATTTTACTTTCTTTATTTTCGCAAAGGTATGATCTGTCCGTTCGTTCATTGACGTCTCTGTTCACTGTAAGAAGTTTAGTATCTGTGTTTTGCGACCGCACCGCAAAACCGTGCGATTAGTAGACGAAAGGACGTGCCTCTCCAATGGGAACCGAAAACATTTGATCGCAAGGTCATAGTTCAACCGATTCCTCCACAGGAAAACATATGATATATTCTATACGACACTGGTTATGGCATGTGCGTCACATGACAGGAATGTGTTGTCGACCCACCTAACTTGTACACTTAGGGAATGGGTAAAAAGATTCTTCTACCTTGCCCGATTTAGGTTTTCTTGTGGATGTGATAATCACTCCGAAAAAAATGATGAAAACATAAGAGTTTGTCACATAAACTGAAAATAAAAACTTAAACTTTTCACTCGAGGGAAGACTCGAACCTAGGACCTCTCGTTTGGTAGCTGCTCTCGCTAACCAGGGGACCACAGCGCTCCATAACACCCACCATCCTTGATGTTGCCTGTCTTCGCTTGGACTACTCAGTTTGTATATTTTACTAATTTTTTTCATAGTTCCACACAACTACTTCCGGTTTTCTCGACTGATCTGTGTTCAGTTTTTCAAGGCCTATCCACTGTGCCAACTTATAACTAAATCTGAGGGGGGTGCAATGGGGAAGTTCCCTTGTCAGTAGGAGCACTTATACATTTCAGAGTAGAACACTCTACAACCACAAGACAGAGATCTAATAAAATAAGATACATAACTCAACATTAAAAACACACTCCTACACTCACATGAATTATAGAAACATACCCAATGTTGTATCACTGCTATAATACACAATATTCACCTGTGTTTCACATTTTTTCATGTGTTGTTCAATTCCTCTGTCTCAAATTCATTAAAAAAACACTGCAAATAAGTCGCCAGAAAAAAACTGATACACCCTTTTAGAGGTTTCCAGTTCACTCACATTTTATTTTTGCAACAGTGTGTATGGAGTACACGAACCGATTACATTTACAGATCAATAGCACAAGTTGTTCTGCTGAAACACCCTTATTAGTACATGGTGTAGGCTTCACAGGCAGCAATGCAGCCACTGACTCTGGCATCCAGTCGATCATACGGATGGTGAATACTGTCCTGGGATACATTATGCCATGCCTACTCAACCTGTTCACATAGTTCTGTAAGAGTTGTTGGTTAAAGTGTTGTCGGTTGACAAGTCACATGAGTCATTTCTCGTCTCCTCATATCCAACATACGCTCAACTAGAGACAAGTCCGGAGACCGTGCTGGCCAGGGAAGTTGCTGCAAGTCTTTCGGAGCCGGCTGAGTTTCACAGGCAGTGTGTGGGCAAGTATTATCCTGTTGGAGCAATATGTCACCTTCATATTGCAAGAACAGCAAAAAAATGGGTCTAACAACATTTTGAACATACCAAAAACTGGTTAGCACCCCCTCCAGAAACACCAAAGGTGAACAAGAGTTATAGCTTATCACACCTCAGACCATAAAGCCTGGGCTCAGTAAGCTGTAGGAAGCATGAGTGTGTCTGTGGCATGGTTGCCTGCTTGCTTCACACATTTGCATCACAATGAGCTTTCCGGCTGTGAGAGTTCCCTATTATAGGGTAGACACAGATGGTGCTCTGGTAGCTGCTATCTGTTGGCAGATGATGCTGAAGCCATTATCAGTACATCTACTATCCTCAGATGGCATATGCTTTCATCGAACCAAAATCAACATTGTCTTTCCAGGTGTACTAATTTTTATCTGGCAATATACCTCACACAACACTCCCTCTTTTGTACTAAAATCTTTGCCCAAATAATAATTCTAAATAATAATCGTCCTTCATCAGCTAAAGAATATCCTTTGTCTTCATTATGATGATATGAAAATAAAAAGAAAATAAAAACTGACAGTTAATTACCACATAATACAACTCATGTTGAGCATACCTTAGTGGGTTCATAATGACGCAGCACTGCAAGCGCTGGTAAATTATGGTGCATATTGCAGAGATGCTGCTGAATTTCCTCTTCTGTCTCTGCCCCATGTGGACAATGCCGGCATTGATACAATGAAATCGAATGGAATTTATAGTGCTGGGAAACAAATGGAAATTAATAAATGGTTAATTCTGCAATTAATAAATATTTTGCTTTATGATAAGAATCCACATTTTTAAGTAAACACTTAATTTTTAACAAACATAAAAAGCAAGCGTACATACTAAACTGGGTTAGGTAAAAAAAGCAATGTTTATAATTTAGAGTAGTAGTAGTAGTAGTAGTAGTAGTCGTCGTCATTGTCGTCATCTTGTACAGAGTCCCACCACTGGGAAAGTCTGATAGGAGCACAAGCCTCTCCATCTTCTCCAGTCTTACCATTATCCCTCTGTGACCAGTATAGTCTTCTCCTATCTCCCAAATGCTTTCTTCCACACATTTTTATAAAAAATTCCCTTGGGCTCTTGCTTTCCATCTTCTTCTATTCTATCTTACAAGGACCCCCCCCCCCCCCCCCCTCCCGCACATCATCCATTTTCCTTACATACCCACACCATTTTAATCTTTTCACCTCAATCTTATATTGCACGGTTTCCTCGCATGTTATCTCCCTCACACTCATTTCCCATCTTTTCCATTTGACATTACACCTACCTGACTTCTCAAAAATTTCATTTCACTTGCTGACACCTTACTTTTTTACCTTTGATTCATGACCCAGATTTCTGCAGCATGCAAAAGGATTGGTAAATAATACATTTAATATTTCAGCATTTTCCTGGGATACTTCTGAGTTCCATATCTCTCACATTCCTCATAAATTTATCAGCTTGCCTTGTTTGTTCATTTATCTCTTAGCCATCCCTTCCATTTTCCTGTATTATGCTCTCAAGATACTTTAAGGTTTCTGCTATTTTCAGTTGCTCCCGACTCAGTGTCATGCTTACTTTATCCTTTTTTCCTTGTTTTGACCACCAGTCCATACTTTTTTCATTAAATTTTAAGCACACTCTTGCACAACTTCTTCTCAAAAATCTAACTGCTTCTGTACTTCCTCATTGTCATTCCTCCACACTATCAACTCATCAGAAATAACATTTCTGCTATACCGTCTCTTGCGACTTGTGTCATTATGTCATCCATCACCATCAACGTTCTGGAAAGCAACAGAGATAGTACACTTCCTTGTGTAAGGCTATTTTTCTGTTTCAGCTGTACTGATCTCCCCCAGCCCACTTTCACACAATTTACACCTCCCTGCCATAACTCTATTATCCTCAGTACAGTCTGCTTCCCTACCCCTTCCTTTCTTAGTGCCTCCCAAACATTACTTCTGGATACAGTGTTGCATGCATTCACTAAATCCTTGCGCCACCACCAACAAATGCCATTCTCCCAACAGACATATGGAAGGATTGAATATCATAGTCAAGACATAAAAAAGCACATATTGTTATTATATAAACATTTCTACTTAGCATAAATGTAAAAAAAAGGGACGAATCCTGACAATCTTTCACTCTTTCCACGACAGATCAAAACTTTGCCTGTTTAACCCCCAAACTCACCCTTATCTCCCAATGGCAATACCCTCACCAAATGAGCTCCTCTGTACAGGCAAACCTCATGATGGAACTCCAAAACTTGGGCAGCTGGTATCTCCCTCCTACTTGTCCCAAGAACCAGCCACAAAGAAACACACTTCTCATCACCAAATATCATCCAAGACTGTAAACACTGAATCATATCCTTCGCCAAGACTTCTATTACAGTCCGCACAAAATAACGTGGCTGGTAGATGCGCAGTCGGCAGGACACGCTCGGGGAGAGCACTAGTGGTGGGAGTTAAGGGCAGGTGCTGTAGGGGAAATGCCGAGTGCTGGATGTGAAGTGCCGTTCTACACTGAAGCCTATGCTCACATTTTTTGTAAATATTAAGTGGAGCCCCTCCACGCCCACACTTACATGGTGACCATTCAAAAAGATCTGTCACCTCCACTTTGGTTAGTATCTAAAAGGAACTCTGCTGAAAATGGAACAAAGGCAGCAATTTATTTTCACTTGGCTTGTTAACCACTTCAAGAGAATCATCATGAGTGACAATTTTTGAGTACCACCTACACATTTCTCTCGTTGGCATGTTAAAATTTGCTTCTTTTGCCGAAACACAGTGTAGGCTACACAGTATCACCTCATTAACATGATGTGCACGCGACTGTGGAAAAGTAAGGTCTGTAGCTTATGAAAAAGCATATGCTCAGAACAAAAACAAACATGTAATGTCTTCACTTATGTTGTTCCAAAATCCATAGCATTTCTAGTTTCACCAACTATCAATGGCCCTTAAAAATTACATTCTTACATCAAAAAAGTTTGCATTTAGTGGAATAACATGGCAGATAATGAAGTTTTGCATAATAACTATATGACAAAATACTCTCCTCTTTTTTGCTATCATTTGTCAAAATCTCATTTCAGTATCTCAAACTGTTTGTGAAATATGAGGAATCCTGCAGAACTCTCACTCTGGCTTTACAGCTGGTGCGCGTGACCACACATGAATGTACTGCATCAGATCAATTTTCTCTAGATTGATGACACAGACCTCCACCCAAGTTTAAATAAAAATTCAATATGTTAAGAGTGGAGAGCAGCTACAAAGGCGGGTGAGGGTCACGTTCTGCACACATAGATAGAGGGAAGATAAGTTGCGACACTACCAATTTCCTTCCGTCTGTTCGTGCACTGAGTCAGCTGATGGCACGCTAGCATAAACATCGTTCCACAGTGAACTTTAAAAACTGCATTCTTAGTAACGAGAATCCTTACACACGCGCACATATGCAACCTTCCACATAGAATTAATTAATATTGAACTCAATCACAACATTCCCAATCATATAAAATATTGAGATAAATAATTTCTCTACATTAAATTCTATATGGTTGAAGACGAAAGACTATGAAAGTAAAACAGCTGTAAAGAAAAACATAAAAAACCAAGAAAACCACTGCATGTGGTAACAAGGTATATATGCAAAACTTTATGCTGTTTTCAGATTTGTAAAAACTTCAATTTATCTACAAGTAAGTAGTAACGTATATTCTTCCTATTGTATAACAGAAAGGAAATTAAAGCCCAGTGATGGTGCTGAAACCTCAATGAAACGTCTCTGAGTGATGGCACAAAAAGAAACAATTGTGTTTTGCTCAAGGCGGATCCCTTACAAAAGTACAGTTTATTTGTAAAGCAAACACAGACAGAAGAGCTTCAGTCTCAAGGCAATACACACACCATTTTGTCAGTAATAATGATGTAGCTTCATTCTTTTTTAAATACTGTCAGTGTTTAATGTTCCATCTTTCGAACGACAAGGATTTGTTTCGTTAAACGAACTTTTGCATTGCTTACATTAGGCAAGTGAAGTGATCGAATACACTTAAAGCATTTTCAAGTTTTAATAATTTGTAACCATAAGGATATCAGAAACAGATTGTTTAATGTGTTACTGAAAGCTAATTTTCTTTCATTGTGCAACCTGCTACGGTATTTATAGTATGTGTACTTAATTGAACGTAATATGTTTTATGAAGAAAACTGCATCGTCACGAGGTCAAAGATGAAACTTCAGCTACCAATAATTGTTTATGCTGCTGCAGGCAGAGTCACGCAAAGTAATAATTAGCAGTAATTCCTACTTACATACTTCACAGCAAGAAATCCACTCAATCATCTTCACTGTCCAATGTAGATGAATCAGATTCAGCAAGATTTATGACAAATGGTTCCACAAACCGTGTCCCTACCAATTTCCCTGTCGTAATCTTCATCTTGCAGTTTTTCTGCTTGTCTTACACAAGCTGCCCATTCAGATGTTGAGATGCTGTCTATGGCCTCATGTATAAGTCTCTCAATATCTGCAATTTTTAATGTATTGTTCTTTTCTGCAATTTATGCTTTCATCTGAGACAATACCAGCTCAAATGGGTTGTAATGGCGATGGTACGGGTGTAATCTAATGATACGGTGTCCATACTGCTTTGCGTCTCAAACTCTGTATGCAGGCTTGTGTTGATTGACAAGAAATAGCAAATTCTGCTCTGGTATGCAACAAGTTATAAGGTATTCTGTTAGATGACAGCCATGCAATAATGTCTGCCTTTTTGGAGTTCGCATTTGGAGCTTTGTTCACTCGAATTGAATGGTTCAAATGGCTCTGAGCACTATGCGACTTAACTTCTGAGGTCATCAGTCGCCTAGAACTTAGAACCAATTAAACCTAACTAACCTAAGGACATCACACACATCCATGCCCGAGGCAGGTTTCGAACCTGCGACCGGAGCGGTCGCTCGGCTCCAGACTATAGCGCCTAGAAACCCACGGCCACTTTAATTGAGTGGATGCTGGCATTGTCCATGGCTATAACTGAAGACGCAGGAATGTGTGGCACTAATTGTTGGGTAAACCACTTTTTGAAGACGCTGTACGTCATTTCAGAGTGGTAATCTTCAGAATTCTTAGCTTTAGACGCCTTAAAAATCAGCTTACCCTGGGGAAAAAAGCCAGTATCTGCTGATCCGACATGAAGCACTATAATTCTGTTACCCTTACCAACAGCAACTTTTAATCCACCGTACCCATCACTCATTTTCCAGCACATAGCCCTTGCATGGTTCTGATTAACGAAAAGTTTCATCTAAGTAATAAATTTGAAATGTTCCAGCTTCTCTGATCTCCTGCATTGTTCTTAAAAACACAGTCCTTGCAGCCGCAATATCGATTCGTCCCATTAATGATTTCCTACCATCGTTCGTTTTCTGATATCTGAACCCCATTTCTTTCAGTGTCCTCAACATGGACCATTTGCTTCCATTAAAATTTTCAGCTTCTTTCATATGCGAAACTAGTTTCTCTGTTGTCGGATACTCGCCTTCAGCATACATGCTGAACACTATGCGCCGCAAACGTTTTTCGCAAAATCATCTAGCTCACCCATTTCTTTTTTGTGGTTGTGTTGCTTCCCTGATGATTTGAAAACAGCTGACCCACAGGCTTGGATAGACGTCTTAGCTTCGCTGGATATTCTCTGAACGGTCCTCAAACCAATACCAAAGGCTTCAGCTGTCTGCTCCTGGCATTTGGCAACGGCGCGACCCGCGCCTTGTGCCAGCGTGTATTCATCGGAAGATTGTCTCTTGAAGTATTGGTACACATGGAACACTTCCTCTTGCCTGTTTGTGTAGCACTTGGCATGACTGCTTACCGTCACTCATAATGAACACTATGAAGGCAGTCAGCACTCAGCACTGAACACAATGATTGAAATGAACAGTCAGAACTTCCGAATACAGCACGACCCGCACAGAATGAAGATAATAATGTCACTGGCGCGCGATTGGCTGAGAGTCATGTGGTACACTTCCGCATACATTTGCGCATCTGACCCTCATCCACCTTTGTAGCTGCTCTCTGCTCTAGCTAAATTTCATATGCATCAAATATTACAGCAACTACGACCATTAACGAATTGAAGGGTACACCACCACCACCACCAGCATCATCATGAAACTGCCATATAAAGCTGTAAATAAAGTAAAAATTAATTTTTTTTTACCGAACAGCTTCTCTAAAAATGTTTAAGAAAGATTGCAGGTCATGCGCCTCAATGCTGTCATCGATGACCGGCCGAAAGAGGGCAAATAATGTTGTCCTCCACTTCCGAACAAAGGGACTCAATCAGCACCTTGGACAAAAAATGGTCACTGCATGTCAGCCACCATATCCTACATGGACTATCAATGTGCCCAGAGGTGAGGAACATGTTATCCACAATCCTTCACATCCCTATAAAGTGATATTCCACTACCTCCATCAAACCTACACAACATCCTGGTCCATCCCTGTGCCACATTCACTTCCAATCCCTTGCCACATGGGACATTTCTCTGTGGAAGACCTGGGTGCAAGACTTGTCTGATTCATCTACCCAGTGCACCTTATTCCAGTCCAGTCAAGATTATCCTATACCATCATAGGCAGGGTCTATGAAAGCAGCCATGTCTTACACCTGCTCAGCTGCAATTTCTGCAAAACTTTTTATATGGGAATGACCACCATTCAAACAAATGGCCACTGTCAAACTGGGACCAAGAAGAGATTTGACCACTGAACAGTGGTACATGCTGCTGAGCACAACATGCTTGATTTCAATGGGTGCCATCTGGATCCCGCCCCCACCACCATCCACACAACAATAGTTTTTCTGAACCACATAGAAGCAATCTGTCCTAGCAACACATACTTCATTCCCATAATCCTGGGATATTTTCACTAGTCCCTGTGCCCCTCATTCACCTCCACCCTGTCCCAGGACCTACACTCACTCGGTCTGCACCTACATCGCCTTCCCCAGTCTTCTGTCCTGTCATGGCCTCCCAATCCACTCCTCCATATCATCATCATCATCATCATCGTGCACTGGATGAACTCACTGGTACCTGTGTCCCTGCACCACATTCCTATTCTGTGCACCTACTGCCTCTCACTCTTGCCTTTCTAGTTCATAACCCTGCTGCCTGCCTCTAAGCCACCAACCATCCTACCCCAACCCTTCTCCTCCCAGTAGTGAGAGGGGAAGGGAAGCTAGCAAAGTTTTCAATTTTATTTATTAGCCTGTCAACGACTAATACCACTACTATTTGGCGAGTTGGTACCTTCATTTATAAACTATGTATTTCTCAGAAACTTTCACATCAGCGTACACTTCACTGGAGAGTGAAAGATTGATTCAGGAAACTAACATTACACTATAGCCATGTCACTCTCCACCATATTCTCACTCACAAGGGTGACTAGTGTAGGTAGAAATACAGTAGAGCCTTTGCAAAGTTCAAAATGTAGGGAAGAAGTTGGTGGGTGTATAGTCCACAAGAGGTAACATTTCACTTTCAACCTCAACCTGGCACACACTTTCAGTCCCTCACTGAGCAAGTTATCTCTTTATCTTCCAAGACAATCGAGTCATCACCCATTATCAGCTGCAAACTGCTTTCAATAGACGAGAGTTAATATTAGAAACTGTAGTACCAAAAATGAGTGTCCCATAATCTTGCTGACTACACTAGCTCAAAGCTGCAACTGCAAATTGCTGTGTTTCTTTATACTTAGTTTATTCCATGCTGTCCTCTTCTTGTCAAGATCTCTCACTCGCCACTACATTTACTGCAATTAAACTGTACGATGAATCCTGCTCATTTTTTCCTTGTAATATAGTCTGACTAATATATTTTCAGATTCATCAGATCAGTCCAATGCTGATATTTTTATTTTTTTCTATAAATCATTTTTTGCTTTAGCCCCTTAAGAGTGTTAATTGTTATCTTGCTTTTCTGCGATACTTATTTACAGTCACCAATATTGTTTGGAACAGTTAACATCGTTTTTCCAAATTTCTGTTGGTCACTTAAGAGTCACACTGGAGACTACTCAAAATAACACTCTTTTATGAATAAATTTTAGATGTTTTCTGATTTTTCATGTACCATTGTTCATAGTGATGAAAGTGCAACCAACCATTCTGCAAAATACTCTCAGGACTATCACGACTCTAATGACTCAGTAACTTCTTTAACCATACAGAGGAAATCCTGTGATACTATTAAAACAGATGACAATGAAGGAAATTAAGCACAAATTAACTCAAAAAACACACAAAGAAAAGCAGGAAGTGGAAGAAACATCGTCAGCTATGTAAGTGTGGAGAATTCTATATCCTTTCATACTTACAGATACAAGGCGTGCAGCTTTCAGACAGGGTGCTTTGCATATATGGCAAGTCAAGGTGGATACTTGATTGTGCTGCCATTGTAAGTGCAACAGAAAATCTTTTGGATTATAGAACCTTTCGCCACAAGATCCTGAAACAAAGGAGAATAATAATTTTAGTTCTTTTTACACAAAACAAAAAAGGCGATGAAGTGACGTGATGGTGGGCTCTCATTTGGGAAGAAGGTGGGCCATGCAAACTTAAGTTTACCATGGTCTGCCTAAATCACTTCAGGCAAATGCCAGAAAGGCTCCTTCATGGAGAACACAGCCTAATTTACTTCCCCACCCTTCCCCAATATGAGCTTGTGCTCCATCTCTAACAAACCCTTTGTCAATGAAGACATGACAGCTATTAACACACACTAGCAGGCAACCAGAGCCTCGATTACAGCTGTGACTTGTGATGACGAACACTACAAACAGCGCTGAGGAGCTGTGCTGGCCCAGAGCCTGCAGCACTGACTAGTAGTGGTACAAGGTACCATCCGCTTTGTACCACACAGTGGCTTGCAGAGTACTTATGTAGATGTAGATGTAGAACAGGCCCTGAATACATGAGAGCTGCCCAGAGCAAAGTCTAAGGTGTTCTGGAGCTAACCTCAAGAGCCATGCAATTTACCTCAAACATGGCTGTTACAGGTAATTTTAATGTCCCGGAGTGCAATATAGGTGAGCCTGTTTAAGTCAATCACTTAAATCATTTCTTGCTTAGTTCTTTGTCAATTAGATTGTAAATTAACAAAGGCCGATAGAAAGAAGCCCCTTTCAAAACATGCTCTTTATAAGGCAAACGAGAGACAATAGCAATGGAAATATGAAAATTTTGTGAAACAGAAAGTCAATGCTGCCTAGGCTCAAGGTCCATGGAGACATAATGAACCATCAAGGTAATGTACCATAATAAATGGAGTTTAAAAATCTGATATTTTAACAAAAAACTTACTTTTTTACTTTCACACTATTATCTCCTATGAATTCACATTTTGGGGCAACTCATTGCATTCACCAGAAATATTCTTAGTCCAGAAATGGGAAGTCAGACAGATCAGATGTGTCAGTTAGCAAATTCCATGCAGGCTGTTGGTCAGGTGTGTGTGAAATTTAACTCTGCAACCCCTGCAAATATGCTTGGATAACACTTCTGTAAGCATTGTGCAGAAAAGTGTGCAATATTCAGCAGGTTTTATTTTCTATAGGGTTCCAGAAAAGCTGAAAAAAATTGACAATATTATGAAAAAGACAGACTGATACCATAAAGTGGAGATGACATGCCGCAGACAGGTGCAACAATAAGACTGCTAAACATGTGAGCTTTCAATCAAAAGGCCTTCTTGTAAAATAGACAACATATGCATATTCATGCAAGAACAACCTGCACATACATGACCACTGTCTCTCGCCACCGAGGCCAGACTGCTTGCAATTCGGCCTCTGTGACTTTTGGCTGAAAGCTCAAGTTCAGTGGTCTTATTGCTGTGCCTGTCTGTGGCACAACATCTCCACTATATGGTGAGTAGCGATCTATCCCTTTTCATAATGCTGTTATCATTCCATCCTGGATTTTCCACTGTTTGGAAAAAAAAATTGAGTGTTAAACCAAAGTCTTCAAATACAGGTTGAAAGATTTCCTTGCAGTACACTCCTATTCTTTACAGGATGTTTTTTCAGTAATTGAAAACTTTTTTCTGCAACATGTTATTTATTTGTGTACACACACTGAATTTTTTTGTGTTTCGTTAATTCTTTAGTTCTGTTGTATACATAGTTCCGCAGTCAGCGCGTACACAACTTTCCCAATAGAGCGCGCCCCACTAAGCACAACAGCGCAGGCGCAGCACTCGACCGTCTCTGTACTACGAGATGGCGCTGTCTTAGAGACGGACCAAATTCTGCTTCCGCTGATCCGCCTATTAATACGTAACGCAGCCAATGAGATTGCTGCTAACGTAGAACCTTTTCTCCTCGCGGATCACACTTGTGCAGTGATACCTGAACGCTCGCGGTATTATAGCGGGTGTACAGACCTCCGACCAGTTAGTCTGCATTAGTCAGTAGTCAAGTTTCAATCTGTGCTAATAAGATTATCATATTCCTGTACATAGCCACGAAGAGAAATGTATAGGCACACTAGAGATATGTGAGAATAAGATTAACATACCAAGACCAAAGGAACTTCAGAGTGTCAATTGTAAATAGCATCCAGAATCAAGTTAAGTAAGGTTTATGATTGTTATTATTTTAATAAATGTGTGTGAAAATTAATCAAGTTCTGTTTAAAGTTGGTCACCATCAATCTGCTACTCTAAGCGTGCAACTGGCATTTCTATTGTCTGACCTAACGGCAGAAGATAAACACGCCACGATAAGACCACGAGACATATTGCTGACACTCGCCTACTTCGCTAGAGCGACAACTCAAATAATCTGATGGTGTGTGTACCGAAGGTCTTACAGTACGCACACCACAGGTTCTTTTGTCAACAATTTTTCTAATCACAATTCTGTACATTACTCATTTCATAACCAAGTAGCTTCATTTTGCATGTCTCATGGTACTTGATAAATAACAACTCAGTACAGCCGATAGATACACATAAAACAGAACTGAAAATTTACAGTCCTAGCTTTCGGAACTTTGTTCCTTCATCAGGGAGGAGAGAGGGGAAAAAAGGGAAGAAGGGAAAGTGGATTCAGTTACTCACAACCCAGGTTATGAAGCAACAGGGAAAGGTAACCAGGGAGGGTAGCAAGGATGGAGGCATGAACCATGCCTCCATCCTTGCTACCCTCCCTGGTTACCTTTCCCTGTTGCTTCATAACCTGGGTTGTGAGTAACTGAATCCACTTTCCCTTCTTCCCTTTTTTCCCCTCTCTCCTCCCTGATGAAGGAACAAAGTTCCGAAAGCTAGGAATGTAAATTTTCAGTTCTGTTTTATGTGTATCTATCGGCTGTACTGAGCTGAGGTAAGTACTGGCCAGCCCCTCTATCTCTTTGTTAGTATTTGTTTCACATCTTATATGAGATTTTCCATTAATCATTTTGATAAATAACAAATAAGCCCTAATATGTTAGTTCACTATACAGGAAAAAAAAAGATTGCTTCAACATTGTAGAGCACTATTCTCATTCTTCAATGTCCACTGTAACACTGTCTTACAGTATACAATCAATTTTCACACTTCAACACAAGATTCAAGTATTGGGATGTTTGGTAAAAATTACAATTCAAAGTGGAAACACTGAAAATGTCTGCATACAACCACATCACTGAAATTTATCGTGTTTCTTACACTCAGTCACCATTTTGAAATATGTCTTGTTTGAAGAATGGAAGTACTACTTGTGATATATGATCACAATACCAAGTCACCAATTTGTTAAAGGACTGAGCAATTTTCCACTTCGGCTGCAATTATTTTTTTCTTGCGAGTCAGAAGTGAATGTAGACTTTCCTAGCATATACTACTGATGAAAAGCTAAAGTTCTCTGGTTTCCAGCTGGGTAGCAGTATTAAAATTGCAAAAAATGTCACACTCATCACCCTCTGGAAAGCACTGAGATACTGCAGATGTCTTAATATTCAAGCCCTTCCACTCGGCTGCATGCAACTGGGCACTATTCGGCCGCTGGGCTGAGTTTTTCATCAATGTACATTATAGGTTATACATCACAATAATTCACTAGTTACTCACATGGAGACTTTCCCCCACCATTTCTGGTGATGTTTTAGTGCACTTCAACGTAAGTATTTCTTTACCTTACAAGCAAACTTATTACATTATCTCCCTATGCAATCTTTACAACCCAACAGAAACTTCCCTTTTGTATAGAAATCTTTGGGTACATAACCTATCGTTACTATTACAACAAATGGCAAAACACTTTACAAAGAAACGTATATCTGAATTTCCCTTTCTGTTTATGTCAATAACTTATTTTACCCATACTGCAATTACCTACCTTGATCACAAATATACGGATGTACAACAGATACAAGAGGCTCGAGTTCACTTTCTGTTGGAGGATTGACTTTTATATCAGTACAGAGCAGAACCTTCACTGGCTTGTTAATGTGGCCTGTGTTCTGAAAGAAAAGATAATATATATGTTTGTTTGCATGGCCATTTTCCACAGCAGCTGTTATAATCAATATATATTAATGTTTTTCCATTAAATAATTGAAGAGTGTTCTTCACTAGGTGCTTTTCTTTAAAAGTGCTCTGGTCTGTGTTATTCTAAAAATATGCATACACAATATATCTACACATTTTGGTATTTTGATTCAAAACTGGTGTACAATTTACTCTGGTGTTTTCTCTTCTTGTTTACTTATTCTGCAAATAACCCCTTTTTTTCTTTCTTATTACCACAGCTTGAGGTCAAAGGAAAATTGGCTGCACAGTCACGTGCCAATTTTTCATCTTTTTTTAACCCATTTTTTCTTATGCCGCATCATCAGTGTTTTTCCTACTACACCACACTGTTATAAAACTTCACAAGACAAGTAGTACTGTACTATCACTTGTTCAGCACTCAGTGCAGTGTTAATGTTTACTCATTTATTTTCTGCGTAGGTTGTGACTGTTGCCAAGCTGTGATTGCCCTTATCTTCTGTAATCACACCCACATGTTTAAATTAATGAAAAGTGTTAGATGTTCAAGAAAGATGTCACCGGATTTGGGCAGCAGGGAGAGCGGGAGAGGGGAGAAGGGGGGTATTACAACGTTGGAATTGCATATTACATTAGTTGGTGTATTTCTGATTTCTGATCTGGATGCATTTTTTTTCTATTGCTTTTGGGGAGTTTGTGCAGTACGTACAGGGTGGCACACGGGAGAAGGGTGGTTTTGAACTGCGTAGTACTGAGGGCGCGGTGGTGGGAGGTGGTCGTGGTGGGGATAGTTCTGATGCACACAAGACGCCATTTCATTTATTCAGTCACTATGGAGCAGTGGGACTTGCAACGTAGAGTGTTTGTCTATGACAGTTTCGCGAAAAGTGGTGAGTCTATTGTTGCTACGCAGCAATTGTTTCTTGCGCGGTTTAATGTCGGTCGACATGGAGCTGTTCCGAGCCATAACACAATCCTCAGATGGGTGGAAAACTTCAGATCAACTGGAAACATACTGGATAAGAAGCATCCTGGCCCGAGAGGCAGAGTAACGACACCAGAAAATGTTGAAAGGGTAAGGCAAGTGGCAGTCAGAAGCCCAGGACGGTCAGCTATACGTCATGCTAGTGAGTTACGAATCAATCATGAATCGGTTAGACGAATTCTGCATCAAGAATTAAAATTCCATCCCTACAAAATGCTCATTGTCCAACAACTTAAGGAAACTGATTTTGCTGTATGAGAAGACTTCGCTTACAGAATGCAAGTGATTTTGGGATTGAATGAAAATGAAATTTTATTGATGAGCAATGAAGCTCATTTTCATTTAAAGGGGACCGTGAATAAGCAAAACCTACGTTACTGGGCTCCAGAGCATCCACACCTTATCCACCAGCGTCCTCTACACTCAGAAGAAGTAACAGTCTGGTGTGCTCTTGGCTCTGTTGGCATTACTGGACCTTATTTTTTTGAAGAGAACAGGGCCACAGTTACTTTTAATTCGGTTTGTTACATTCGTATGCTTGAAGCATTCTTGAAACCAGAACTAAGAAGACAACGAATCCCTTTAAAACGCGTTTGGTTCCAGCAGGATGGGGCAACATCACCCACCGCAAACACTTCAATGACAGTTCTTAGGAGCATGTTTCCTGGCTGGATTATCTCACGTTTTGGCAATGTTCCATGGCCTCCCAGGTCTCCCGACTTGTCAGCATGTGACTTTTTTCTGTGGGGGACCTTAAGAACTGTGTCTATAGCCACAAACCACAAAATCTGGACGAGTTGAAGAATGCAATCATTCAAGAATTTGCTGCCATCCCTGCAGAGATTTTAGTCCGTGTGATGAAGGATTCTGAGAAGAGACTTGAGTCCTGCATTCAAAATGATGGACATCACCTTCATGACATTATTTTTCACAAATAACTTTGTTAACTAAAATGGCAAATAATGAGCTTTGATTTTGTGTAAATATACTTGCATTAATTTTAAAGTTGGCTGAGTATTATTTAATTAAAAACTGTCCATCTCCCGTGTGTCACCCTGTATATAAATGCTGCTTGTTCATGTTAGTTTGTGTGTACTCATATCTGCTCCTCAGCGATACAGATGGCCGTACTGTAGATGCAACCACAACAGAGGGGTATCTGTTGAGAGGCCAGACAAACGTGTGGTTCCTGAAGAGGGGCAGCAGCCTTTTCCGTAGTTGCAGGGGCAACAGTCTGGATTATTGACTGACCTGGCCTTGCAACATTAACCAAAACGGCCTTGCTGTGCTGGTACTGCGAACGGCTGAAAGCAAGGGGAAGCTACAGCCGTAATTTTTCCCCGAGGGCATGCAGCTTTACTGTATGGATAAATGATGATGGCGTCCTCTTGGGTAAAATATTCCAGAGGTAAAATAGTCCCCCATTTGGATCTCCAGGCAGGGACTACTCAGGAGGACGTCGTTATCAGGAAAAAGAAAACTGGCGTTCTACGGATCGGAGTGTGGAATGTCAGATCCCTTAACTGGGCAGGTAGATTAGAAAATTTAAAAAGGGAAATGGATAGGTTAAAGTTAGATATAGTGGGAATTAGTGCAGTTCGGTGGCAGGAGGAACAAGACTTTTGGTCAGGTGAATACAGGGTTATAAACACAAAATCAAATAGGGGTAATGCAGGAGTAGGTTTAATAATGAATAAAAAAATAGGAGTGCGGGTAAGCTACTACAAACAGCACAGTGAACGCATTATTGTGGCCAAGATAGATACGAAGCCCACGCCTACAACAGTAGTACAAGTTTATATGCCAACTAGCTCTGCAGGTGATGAAGAAATCGAAGAAATGTATGATGAGATAAAAGAAATTATTCAGGTAGTGAAGGAAGACAAAAATTTAATAGTCATGGGTGACTGGAATTCGAGAGTAGGAAAAGGGAGAGAAGGAAACATAGGTGAATATGGATTGGGGCTAAGAAATGAAAGAGGAAGCCGCCTGGTAGAGTTTTGCACAGAGCATAACTTAATCATAGCTAACACTTGGTTCAAGAATCATGAAAGAAGGTTGTATACATGGAAGAATCCTGGAGATACTAGAAGGTATCAGATAGATTATATAATGGTAAGACAGATTTAGGAACCAGGGTTTAAATTGTAAGAAATTTCCAGGGGCAGATGTGAACTCTGACCACAATCTATTGGTTATGAACTGTAGATTAAAACTGAAGAAACTGCAAAAAGGTGGCAATTTAAGGAGATGGGACCTGGATAAACTGAAAGAACCAGAGGTTGTACAGAGTTTCATGGAGAGCATAAGGGAACAATTGATAAGAATGGGGGAAAGAAATACAGTAGAAGAAGAATGGGTAGCTTTGAGAGATGAAGTAGTGAAGGCAGCAGAGGATCAAGTAGGTAAAAAGATGAGGGCTAGTAGAAATCCTTGGGTAACAGAAGAAATATTGAACTTAATTGATGAAAGGAGAAAATATAAAAATGCAGTAAATGAAGCAGGCAAAAAGGAATACAGACATCTCAAAAATGAGATCGACAGGAAGTGCAAAATGGCTAAGCAGGGATAGCTAGAGGACAAATGTAATGTAGAGGCTTATCTCACTAGGTGTAAGACAGATACTGCCAACAGGAAAATTAAAGAGACCTTTGGAGAAAAGAGAACCACTTGTATGAATATCAAGAGCTCAGATGGAAACCCAGTTCTAAGCAAAGAAGGGAAAGCAGAAAGGTGGAAGGAGTATGTAGAGGGTCTATACAAGGGCGATGTTCTTGAGGACAATATTATGGAAATGGAAGAGGATGTAGATGAAGATGAAGATGAAATGGGAGATACGATACTACGTAAAGAGTTGGACAGAGCACTGAAAGACCTGAGTAGAAACAAGGCCCCGGGAGTAGACAACATTCCATTAGAACTACTGGCAGCCTTGGTAGAGCCAGTCCTGACAAAACTCTACCATCTGGTAAGCAAGATGTAGGAGACAGGCAAAATACCCTCAGACTTCAAGAAGAATATAATAATTACAATCCCAAAGTAAGCAGATGTTTACAGATTCAAAAATTACCGAACTATCAGTTTAATAAGTCACAGCTGCAAAATACTAACGCGAATTCTTTACAGACAAATGGAAAAACTGGTAGAAGCTGACCTCGGGGAAGATCCATGGAGAAGAAATAAAAACTTTGAGGTTCGCCGATGACATTGTAATTCTATCAGAGACAGCAAAGCACTTGGAAGAGCAGTTGAACGGAATGGACAGTGTCTTGAAAGGAGGATATAAGATGAACATCAACAAAAGCAAAACGAGGATAATGGAATGTAGTCGAATTAAGTCGGGTGATGCTGAGGGAATTAAATTAGGAATTGAGACACTTAAAGTAGTAAAGGAGTTTTGCTATTTGGGGAGCAAAATAACTGATGATGGTCGAAGTAGAGAAGATATAAAACGTAGACTGGCAATGGCAAAGAAAGCGTTTCTGAAGAAGAGAAATTTGTTAACATCGAGTATAGATGTAAGTGTCAGGAAGTCGTTTCTGAAAGTATTTGTATGGAGTGTAGCCATGTATGGAAGTGAAACATGGACGATAAATAGTTTGGACAAGAAGAGAATAGAAGCTTTCGAAATGTGGTGCTACAGAAGAATGCTGAAGATTAGATGGGTAGATCACATAACTAATGATGAAGTATTGAAAAGAATTGGAGAGAAGAGGAGTATGTGGCACAACTTGACAAAAAGAAGGGACCGGTTAGTAGGACATGTTCTGAGGCATCAAGGGATCACAAATTTAGCATTGGAGGGCAGCGTGGAGGGTAAAAATTGTATAGGGAGACCAAGAGATGAATACACTAAGTAGATTCAGAAGGATGTAGGTTGCATTAAGTACTGGGAGATGAAGAAGCTTGCACAGGATAGGGTAGCATGGAGAGCTGCATCAAACCAGTCTCAGGACTGAAGACCACAACAACAACAACAACAACAACAACAACATATCTGCTGTTGTGGGTTTTCAATAATTGTTTAATATGTGCTGGTTGTTCTGAATCTTTATGGTAGTGCCCAAGAAACATATTGATCTAGCTAGCTTTTTTCCTATTGTAAAATTTATTTTATGTTCAACAAATTTACGCCTGCATGTAATTGATCTAATTTACTCCTTGGTTCATCTACAAGGCACAGGGTTTCATTCAAATATCTAACCCAGAACAGGATATCATGCGTATTTGGTACAAATGTTTTAAGTATGACAAATTCTACATGGTTCATATATACACTTGCTGTAGTTCCAGATACTGAGGAACCAGGAACCAAGTGGTAATTTTTCAATTTGTAAATAGATTTCATTAATGAACTGGAAATAGTCCTGTTCTGTTATTATATCCAACAGCTTGAGAATTTCTTGGATGCTTACTGTGTCTTTTGAGACTTTCTTCCATGATGTTTATTGTTTCTGTTATAGGTATATCAGAATACATGTTCTTTGCATCAAATCAGGAGAGGGTAGAATCTTTATGTCTAAAGCATTGCATCAATCGCGTAATGTGTCTTACAGTTTTATCTCATGTGTCGCAACGAAGCCTGACTAAGGACTGCTATACATTTTAGCTCTCAGCCAGAAAGCCTTCTTCTGAAGTAGAAAAAGTGCATGCATTTACACAAGCACAGCTCACACACACATTACCACTATATCTGGTCACTGTGGGCAGCCACAGTAGTCATGTGTGTGGAAGTTGTGCTTGTGTGAATGTGTGGGTGTTTTCTACAATATAGGAAAAGATTGCTACTTACCATAAAGATCACATTTTAAGTTGCAGACAACCACAATTAAAAGACACATACACATAAGCTTTCAGCCACAAACTTCATCAGAAAAAGAGAAACACACACACCATTCATTCACACAAGCAAGCTCAACTCATGCACAGATGACTGCCAACTCCGGCAGATCAAGCCAGAGTTGGAGTTGGCGGTCATGTGTGTGTCATGTGTATTCGCTTGTGGGAATCAATGGTGTGTGTTTCTCTTTTTCTGATGAAGGCTGCGGCCGAAAGCATTAAGTGTAAGTGTCTTTGAATTGTGCCTGTCGGCAGCTAACCGTCTCGTCTTAATAGCTTTTCCTACATTAATGATATTCCTACCTGGAGTTTCCATAGTTTGATTGTGTCTGTTTTCTGTTTCAAAAGAAGGGCTTTAGGACAAAAGTCAAAATGTATAGCAGTCTTTTTGTTGTGCCTGTCTGCAACTCAAGTGTCTTCTCTGAATGGTGAGTAGCAACAACATTGTTGTTATTCTTTCCTGGACTTTCCACAGTTTTAGTTCTATCCTCCCGTAATCTGCATTTTTGCGATAATATTTTCAAAATATGCCCTTGCAACTGAATATGTGGCATCATTCCTATTGTTCACAAAAGGTCTGACTAGAAACTCTTATGTAACATGAGTTGGCATCAGAGGGAAAGTGCATTGGGATTTGCTTGAAAAGAGAAAATTACATTAATTGACTGGTTACTCTCACAACCTACACAGAAAACAAATGAACAACAATAAACACTAAGCTGAGTGGTGAACACAAGTAACTACAGTACAACTTATCTTGTGAAGTTTTCCAAAAGCAAAGTAAATTGGAAAAAATGCCAAAGCAATATAAAAAAAACTGGGTTAAAAAAGTGAAAAACTTCTAAAAGTGGATGTGCAACCAATTTTCTTTCATCCTTAACCTCTATTAACAACAAGGGAGGAAGCAGTGGTTTGCAAAATAGATAAACGAGAGAGAAAAAACCACCTTGGGTAAATTGGATGCCAATTTTATAAGGAAATGCTGTTTTTAATTTATAAATACCACCATTTATAAACACATTACATATCCATATTTCCAGACTGACCACAGAAGACACTTTATAAATAAAAGTGAAAAGCATTTGCTGAAAATTACTCTTTAATTATTTAAGATAGAAAGCTTTTCAAAGTATCACACAACTCCTCTTCCATAACTTACACTATGTTATCCAAAGTGTCCGGACACCTGGCTGGAAATGAGTTACAAGTTCAAGGTATATGTTCAATCAGGTGCTGGAAGGTTTCTTGGGGAATGGCAGCCCATTCTTCACCAAGTGCTGCACTGAGGAGAGGTATCGATGTCTGTCGGTGACGCCTGGCACAAAGTCGGCATTTCAAAACATCCCAAAAGGTGTTCTACTAAATTCAGGTCAGGACTGTGCAAGCCATTCCATTACAGGGATGTTAGTGTCATTTAACCACTCCACCACAGGCTGTGCATTATGAACAGATGCTCGATTGTGTTGAAAGATGCAATTGCCATTCCCAAACTGCTCTTCAACAGTGGAAAGCAAGAAGGTGCTTAAAACTCAATGTAGGCCTGTGCTGTGATATTGCCACACAAAAACAACTAGGGGTGCAAGCCCCCTCCATGAAAAACAGGACCACACCATAACACCACCACCTCCAAAATTTACTGATGGCACTATACACCTTGCCAGATAAGGTTCACTGGGCATTCGCCATACCCACACCCTGCCAGCAGATCGCCACATTGTGTTCCGTGATTTGTCACCCCACACAACGTTTTTCCACTGTTCAATCGTCCAATGTTTACGCTCCTTACACCACGTGAGGCATCGTTTGGCATTTAACAGCATGATGTGTGGCTTATGACCAGCCGCTTGACCATGAAATCCAAGTTTTCACACCTCCAGCCTAACTGTCATAGTACTTGCAGTGGACCTTGATGCAGTTTGGAATTCCTGTGTGATGGTCTGGATAGATGTCTGCCTATTACACATTACGATCCACTTCAACTGTCAGCGGTCTCTGTCAGTCAACAGATGAGGACGGCCTCGATGCTTTTGTGCTTATGTGTCACTTCACGTTTCAACTTCACTGTCACATCGGAAACAGTGGACCTAGGGATGTTTAGGAGTGTGGAAATCTCGTGTACGGGCGTATGACACAAGTGACACCCAATCACCTGACCACATTCGAAGTCCATGTGTTCCGCGGAGTGCCCCATTCTGCTTTCTCATGATGTCTAATGATTACTGAGGTCACTGATATGGAGTACCTGGCAGTAGGTGGCAGCACAATGCCCATAATGTGGAAAACATGTTTTTGGGGTGTCCGGATACTGTTAATTACATAGTGTATTTGTATGTTAAAATAAAAGCAGTTGATTACTGTTATGTTAACAGCAAAAATAATAGTAGACAAAATTAAGGAACTATTTTGACAAAGGAAAAGTGCTCAAAAAAAGGCAATAGAGTTCACATTCGAGCAGGGATGCTGTACTAATGCTACACATAAACTAAGTATGTAATTTATGAAAAATAATGTAACAAAAAAGTAGGTATGATGATGGTGGTGGTGATGGAATGCCAGGAACGGGAAAAAAGTATCAGTTACATCTTTAGAGAGAAGATAATAAACAATGTAAGAACCTATGTAAAGATAATTTCTTCGAACTGCAGTCCATCGGTGGTGCAAAAAAATTAAGCTTCTAACTTATGCATTCAAAAAAATATGGTCATTTATACAGCATTTTTGCTATTCACTAACTCACTCATCCAAGATCTATTGGGTGTTTCCCATTGAACTAGAATCACGAAATTTTGCAAGAAGCAAGGTTTCACAGTACAAGTAAAGGAAAAAATTCTAAAATTTTTTTTTAAATTTGTAATTACATCACATGCAAAAAATTTTTCATTAGCTACCCGACTGTCCACTTACTAAGATCCTTTTTGCTCAGTAACAGGCAGACTATCTACATATACAGGGTGGAGCAGAGGAAACGCATGTATTTTGAACCGCTAGAACACAGCGATGAGAGGGGGTATTGACCATGAATTAATGTTGGCAGACTGCCCATACAATGCAGTTTCAGTCGCTATGGAGAGTTTGAGAGTAGAGCATCGTGTGTTTGTTGTCTAGCAGTACTTTAGAAACAATGATTCCATAGTCAACATCTCTTCCGAAAAATTTTAGAGTTGGACGTTGAGGTGCAGTGCCTGATCGAAATAATGTACTCCGATGGGCTGAAGCATTTAGAAGTACTGGATCTGTGATGAAAAAGAAACCACCTGATCTTCCCCGATCAGTTCTTACTCCGGAAAATGTAGACAAGAGTAGGAACGGCAGTTGTTGCTAGTCCGACACAACTGGCTAGATGACAGGCTGTAGCGCTGGGTATGTCACGTCGTTCGCCTCACAGCATCTTACATGATGATCTTAAGTTTCACCTGTACAAGATAATGATCGTCCAGCAGCTTAGTGAAGGGGATTTTGTGCAGCGCAGAGAGTGTTGTGGCGTAATGGATGAAATTTTTAAGGAAGCTGCAGATGCTACAGACTTCGTGAGTGATGAAGCACATTTTCATGTAGACAGTTATGTCAATGTTCAAAATTGTTGGTATTGGGCGCTGGAGAACCCACATGAATTACACCAAAGACCTCTCCACAGTTTAAAAGTAACAGTGTGGTGTTGCATTTCAAAGATGGGGATTGTTGGTCCCTATATTTTTTGAAGAGGAAGGAACTGCAGCTACTGTGACATCAGCACGCTATGTTAAAATGTTAAACAACTTTCTTTGTCCAGAACTTGAAAGGCATCAGGTGAACATGAGAGAAATATGGTTTCAGCAGGATGGTACCACAGCTCACACCGCCAGAGCATCCATGGAAGTGGTTTGACAAATGTTCCCAGGACACGTTATTTTGAGATGTGGTGATGTTTACTGGCCCCCTCGCTCACCCGATTTGTCAATCTGTGACTTCTTTTTGTGGGGATATTTAAAATCAAAAGGCTACATGAACAAGCATCACACAATCGATGACCTGAAGAATTCCATTCGTCAGGAAATTGAAGCCGTGCCGAATGAAATGTTGGAGAGAGCCATGCGTAACTTTCGGGAGAGGATCCATATTTGTATCCAACAAGAAGGACGCCATCTCCAAGACATTATTTTTCGAACCTAATTAAAGTATGTATGTTTCAAACTGCATTAAAAAATCTATCACTAAAGACTTGTTTTTATTACTTTTATCAAACCTTGTCCCAGTCATTCAATAGTGAAAAACATGTGTTTCCTCTACTCCACCCTGTATAATTAAGTTTGTACAGAAACCTCAGAACGCAAGACCTACTCACACGTAAAATAAAAATACAAGTAAAATCCAAATTACCCCAGTTACTGTGCAGAAACTACTAAAATTGGCAGCTAACAGGGCTCTTGTGAAGCTATGATGGATCTAGGCTAGCCAACAGTGAATCAACAATCAGTTAAATGGAATTAGCCTCACAAAGGATGAATATATAAGACAACGACCCATCAAGGCAAATGGATTACATTTTTGGAACTTTTAACTTTGTAACACTGACAGTGGATATGATGGAAAAGAGAAAACTAGATATCTGAAGAAGGCAGTAGGGAACTGAGGAAAGGTTACATATTGTACTGGCATGGAAATGAAGAGGGAAAACAAAAGGGAGTGGGAGTAGTTGTGAGATATGGTCTAAAACCAGAGGTATAGAGGAAAAGTGACAAGATAATGAAGTATGGAGGTGGTTCAGGTGGTTCAGGTGCATCCCCACCCCCAAGTGGGCAGTGCATATTAATCATGGGAGACTGCAATTCACAAGCAGGGAATGAAAGGCAAGGGTATGAAAATGTACTGAGAGCAGAAGGATGGGGAAGTAGAACTGAAGAAGGAAACAGATTGCTTGAATTCAAAAGAAAAATGATTTAATGATAGGTAGCTCCTGGTTGCAGAAGAGAGAGAGCGCCACAAAGTAATGTGGAACAGTAGGAATCTGGCACAGAAATCTTTGGTGGATTACATGCTCTACTATTGAGAAACAAAGAGGACTGTAATGGCTATAAGGGTACTACCATATGAGGCATTGAATCGTGACCATCAGGTACTGGTGATGAGCACGAGAATCATGAAGAAATGAAAGAACACAAACAACAAGTAATAGAGAATTATAGTATGGAAACTGAAAGAAAAGGAAGTCAAGAAATAATACTAGAAGATTATAAGGGAAAGGTTACCAAAGGGTGAACCAGAAACAGGAGAAGAGGAATGGGGACAATATAAAGTGTTATGGTACAAGCTGCAGTAGCTGTATGCGGTAGGGCAAGTGACACAGAACGGTGGAAGGAGACACCATGGTGGAATGAAAGAGCCACGGAGGTAGTCAGAAAGAAGAACAAGGGCTTCAGACTGTAGTTCCGAAAAAAGGAACGAGTTAGCAAGTGAAGAGTATAAGAAAAAGAAGGAAGAGGCATAAGACAGTGACTTGGGGGGCGAGAAGAAAGTGGATGGAAGAATGGACAAAGATGATGGAGGAAGATGACAGAGGAAGTAGGAAATTACTATATAGAATGGTCAAAAGTTAGGAGAGGTTTGACAGAGGCTGCGACAATGACGAATAGAAATGGGAAAGAGGTTAATAACAAAGAGACACTGAAGTTAGTGTGGAAGGAGTACTCTGAGCACTTGCTAAATCTGAACAGACTTGGAGATGAAGATAATAGACTGAAGGAGCTATACGTAAACTGTATGAGGAAAAGGAGCTGACATGGAAAGAAATGAAAAGGCATAGGACAAATGAAAGGAGGACTGGTATGGATGAAATAAGTGTTGAAACGGTGAAGGCAGCAGGAGAGGTTGAGAAACAGTGGCAATGATGATGTGGAATGAGAAGACTCCAGAAGATTGGGGGAGGACACTAATTGTTCCTATATTTAAGAAGGGAGTAGGAAGGAATGTAGAAACTACAGGGGAGTCACACTGATACCACACTGTGCCAAGGTATATGGAAAGATCCTGGAAAGCTGAATCCAAGCAAGTGTCAAGAACAAATTGAGAGATGAACAGCACGGCTTCAAACCTGGAATGTCTACTGTTGACCTCATATTTGCATTGAGGCAGCTCCATGAGCATCACTATGAATTTGATGAAGACCTGTTGACAGCCTTTCTCAATATAGAAAAGGCACTTGATAGCATCAGTAGAAGAAAGATCTGGGAAGCACTAGAAAAGAAAGGAGTGGAAAAGGAGACAACAAGCAGAGTGAAGGAGAGATACTGTGGAAGTCTGAGTTGGGTGAAAGAGGTGAAATGAAAGGACGTACTGATTCCAGTGAACAACTGGAGCAAAACAGGGCAGTGCACAGTCACTTCCCCTCTTAACTATGGAATTGAGTTAAGACTAAGGTGTCAGAAAAAAAACTTGAGAAGACAAAATGAAACAAGAGGTGTTAGCTGATAACTTGATGATCTGGGGAAACAAGGACGATGACATTCAGGAAAGGCTGGATCCTTGGGAAGAAACTGAGACAGTATGGAATGAAACTGAATGCAAGTAAATGTGAGATTCTGGTTACAACTAGACACAAAGACAGACCAACCAGAGAAATAAGGATTAAACATGAACAATTTATGAAGGTGGAAAGTGATAAGTACTTGGGAACTGTGATAGAGGAAAATGGAAGAAATGAGAAAAGAATTAGGGAACGTGGCGGACAGGCAGAAGCGTTCCTGAAAGTGTTGGGAGCCTGGTTTGGAATAAAGACATCCAACAAAAAATCGAAGTAGTAATACACAAAAGTTACTACATCCCAATACTGACCTAAACTTCAGAAACATGGTTAATGAAGAAAAGTGATGCACGCAGATTACAGGCATGTGAAATGAAGTTCCTCAGAAGTAGGGTAGGAGAAACAAGGAGAGATGAAGAGGAATGAAAGGGTAGGATAAATAGTGAAAGAAGATAGAAACTTCATGGCAAAGATGGTATGGGCACTTAAAGAGGATGGAAAACGAGGATTCTCACAAAGATACATGAACTGGAGATGAGAAGGAAACAACTGAGAGGAAAACAAAAGGATAGGTGGCTGACAGGTGTGGAGGAGTGTGTTGAAAAGAGAGGTAAGGACTGGAGCAGACTGAACACATGAAGATGGTGGGAAAACAGGGCTTGATGGCAAGGCTTATATTCCAAACAGACCCAGCCTGGGGCTGTGTACTGTTCAAGATGACGACTGTACAGAAATGTACCCCCTACTTTCACGTAATTGAAAATTCATTCAAAGCAAACACTGTACTTCTGTATGCAATAGTTTACCCATATCTATGCTCACGAGGCAGCATTCGAATGACACTGTCACACCAACATCTATGTTATTTGGATTTTGAACATATAAAAATATGTTATTTGTATAACTTGATTACTTTGTAATGGCCACAGACACTGAAATCAGTTGATTGTGGAGTTAGATATTCACTGTTTAAATGTTGGTACAGGCCAATACACCAAAAACAACATGAAACGATGCTTTCTGATGGATAACAAGGCACTGTTCAAACATGTGGTTGAAGTGTTCTCATGTAGGTTATGTTAACAAGAGGTGAAATGGAGCATGATGCATCTGCCATTCTCTCACATTAACAAACAATGCTAAGCCTTCTGTGCCATCACATGCATCCCCGTAACTATCTCCAGTTCCCCAGGGGTGGTGGCATTTTCCTTCAGCAAGACAATGCACCACCCCACTGCTCTGTGTGTGAAAGAATGTTTTGAGAAAAACTACACTGAAAGGTTTCACATGGAGACTTTAAAAACTTGTAATCATTGATTTTCTTCATAACTACTGTCACTTGCCTACCACGGAGCGCCAGTGGCCAAATGTCTGCCAGCCGCACAATTTAAATGCCTGCGACTCCACTTGCTCCACTTTAAATGCTGCAGGGCCAAGAAGTCAGCTAGTAAATCAGTTAGTCGACCACCAGAGGGTGATGCCAGTGGCTGTGCCAAAATCTCAACTGTCACATCCAGCTATCATTGGTGTGCACCAATCAAGACCATGTTCTGCTTCTGCAACCCAGCCGTAGCCAAGCTCTCAATCGAAAAGATGTAATATTCCGCACGTCAATTTAAGCTTGTGCCGAAGCACAAGTCAGTGACATTGCCAGCCCTAAACATGAACTTTACAAGAGCTGCTACTGCTGTTGCCATCCAGTCTGCAATCTACCGCCACTCCTCAACCAAGATGTCACACTCCCCAGCGAACAGACTCTGCCAGTTCAGTGTGTCTGCACTGTCCTCATTCTGCCAACTGTAGCTATGAAAATTAACTTTTCCATTACTTGTACTCAGCACAGACTTAGCGTTCATGAAGATCATGCTCCTAGTGGCTTGGCAGAACTTGAACTTTTGTTCTACAAGTTATATCATCCAACAAGGGACTCGATTATTTGTTTTCCAATTATTGACTTTTGTCAGACTGTGTTGTTTACTATAGTGTTCTAAAATAGCTCTTCTCATGCCAGTAAACTTTATTTCTCTAACTAATCAGTTTTGGAAGAGACTTTTAGGAAGCATTTATTTGTGTTGATGTTACTATTTAGCTAAAGGCTCAGAAATGTGTGCCTTCAACATAAACATTTTTCCAATTTAAATACCGTGTATCAGTTATGTCAGAAATATTATTATTATTATTATTATACGATTTAAAAACACCTGGGGGGGAGGAAGGGAGAGGGGTAAGGGGAGGAGGAGGGAACTTTGAATTTTTCCGGGCCCTGTTAAGTACTAAACATTTCGATCGCTCTTAACCTTATATGTAGCATGAGGTCACTGGTTCGATTCTTGATAGATTTGGACTTTTTTATACCTTTATTTGAATTCAATATTTATCATCAAATTGAAATGTTAATTAAAAAATATTAAATCATATTTTAATATAAACATCTTTTCATTTTAATTACAAATCCCACAAAAAAACAAAACATTTATATAAATCAAAATTTCATATGGAAATTAAATAATTTTTTTCATCACTAGACATTACAAATAAACAAATTAGTACATATATTTCCCAGACAACTTTAAAAATACGATCCTCCAACACTAAAAGACAAAGACAGTAGGATGGTCCATACCAATAGAGTAAATACAGAAATTTTAGCAGAAACATTTCACACACTACTAAACTGTGAGGATCTCCCAGAGCTATTTGAAATAAACACAAAATCCCTATTAAAAACACCAGCAGAAAATGCAAGTCCACCAACAATCCATGAAGTCTAACAATGCTTTGAGAGAGCTCAAGAACTGCAAAGCACATGGAAAAGGTTAAACATTTGCAGGACTCTGGAAACATGCAGCAGAACCAGCAAAGATATCATTATACCACAGCATCGTGAAAACCTGGGACAAAGAAGAACTACCCAAACAATGGACAATGATGATAATATATCCATCACACGGAAAAGGAGAAAAACAAATCCAGATAACTACAGAGGAATTTCTCCTTCGGATTGCACATTTGAAGTCTTGTCAAGAATTCTGTACAATCGCTTTAAAGATCAACTTGAACAGGAACTAGGAGACTAACAAAGAGGATTTAGACTTTGGAGCAGCTGCTCACAACAAGTAATCACCTTAAAATTATCAACTGATATCTATAACAGAAAATAAAAACAAGTCGTAACCTTTTCATACCTTTTAAAAAAGCCTATGACTGTATCTGTTACCACATTGTACAAAGACAGCATCATAAGTAACAACAATCAAGTTTTATTCTGCTTCCACAGGGATATATCCAAAATAACAATGAGCAAAGTAAGGAACACTACGAAGTCTCATAACTACAGAACACATCAGCATACAGTCTCGTAGGTGAACATGCAATAAGCGAGGCCGAGGGTCTGGCGCTCCGGTCTTATATTGGGCTGCTGAGCACACGGCCAGGTTGCCATGTGACCTTTTGCCCAACTGTGGACATACTTGTATTACGCACCATTCGATTACATGCACTCACACTACAGCGTTACAACAGTACTCATGGGTCTTCAATTTGAATATATTAAGGACTTTCGGACTTCATCCCAAATTAATAAAAATGGTTCAATTAACTGAGAAAAACACCAAATCCAGGATAACATTCAGAGGAGAAATATCTGAGATGTTAAAATTAAAGCAGGTCTAAGTGTGAGTGATGGCCTGTCACCACTACTCATCACTCCGGAATTCTTTGCAAGAGAATGGCACAAGAAAACTCCTGAAAACATCAAACTGGAACCAAGGGATATCAGCCCACCTGGCTAGCATCCATCAGTAAACAATCTTTTCTCATCCAGTGTCCACGTCAATTGTTTTCCCTCTTCCTGGTTACCTTTAAAATCTCTCTCTCTTCCCTCACTCCTCTCAACATCTCATTTTTCACTTCGTCTAACCATTTTATCCCTTCCATCCTCCTCCAAATCCACATCTCAAATGCTTCTATTCTTCTTTCTTCCTCTTTCCTCAGTGTCCATGTCTCAGCTCCATATAATACAATGCTCCATGTGAAGCACTTCACCAGTCTCTTCCTCAGGTCCCTGTCCATGCACGCCACAGATGCCGCCGCCTCTTATTGAATGTCTCCTTGGCAATCGCTATAAGAGTTTTCAACTCCTGATCATATATTTGGCACTTTATTTTACAAGTATGTCTTGATCACATAAATTTTTAAATTTCACTATGACCGATTTCAGCTACTGCCATCTTCAGATCATAAAATATTCTGATGTGGTATCAATATCAAACTAAACATTTAGGTACGTAGTAAGCACATAGTAAGCACTTACTTTGTACCTACATGTTTAATTTGACATTGATACATCAGAAGATTTTATGATCTGAACATGGCAGTAACCGAATCCGGTCATAGTGAAATTTAAAAATTTATGTGATCAAGATGGACCTGTAAAATAAAGTTCCTGTCCTAACTTTACAGTTGTTCTTAGTTTTCTTACAATTATCACCGCACATTTTGTCTTTTTCTTATTAATTCTCATTCCGAATTCTTGTGTCACTCATTCCCAATCTGTACTTGTATTTTCTGTTGTAGGTGTAGACTTTTAATCAGTCTTCTATCCCTATAGTCGACATCATTCTTACTTAGAATGTCCATTAATTTATTCCACTGTAACCTATCAAAGGCTTTCTCAGAGTCAATGAAAACAATATAAACTCCTCTTCCTCTTTCAATCTCTCTCTCACCTATAATTCTCAGCAGTCCAATTATATCTCTTTTAACTTTCCCTCTTCTAAATCTATACTGTTCCTCTGCAATATTTTTTTCCAGTGTCTCGTGAAGTCTTCTATCTTTCACCCTTAACAAAACTTTTACTGCATGCAAAATCTAACTTACGGTTCTAAAATCTTCACGTTCTTGGCATTCCTCCTCAATCAGTATCAATACTGCCAAGAGAAAGTCATCTGGCCATCTACCTTTTTCGTATACAGTATCTTATTACGTAGATGTGTGTACTCTTTCACACCACTACTCTGAAGGCTTTCACATAACTCTGCTGGTAATCCATCAATTCCACTTCTTTTATGATACTTTTTCTCTCTCAATGCCCTTTCTACTTCTACTTCCCAGATACAGCATCCTTTGTCCTCTTCACTAACTTTCATCACCTCTTCTAATTCACTATCATTTGCCTTTTGATCAGCCTCATACAGGCACTCTACATATTCTTGCCGCCTTCCCAACACTTCTGGTTTATGAACCATAGTGCCATCACTTCGTTCTATTCTCATACTTGTCCTGTTTTTCTTTACTTCAAATACTAGATCAGCAGCTGATCTATATATCATTCCCTATTTTTCTTCCTTTTCGTATTTCTCTATTTCTTTACATCTCTCTTACATCCATGGCTTTATTGCCAGATCTGTTTCTCACCTTAATTCATTATTCAGCTTTCTGTACATTGTTTTTCCTTCTTCATTTCCTACTGTCTCCCAATTTCTTCTTTTTTCAACCTTACCCAACATTGCCTCTGTTACCCATTCATTCCTTATTCTTTTGAACTTCCTCATTCCCCCCCCCCCCCTTCTACTTCTGTAGATTCCTTAAGGTTTTGTCTCCTCCTCTTCCATTTCTCATTTGCACTCTCTTCATTGGGCCATCTATCCCACAAACGTGTTTTCTAAATCAGCATCCTTATCTTCTTCCTTTAGTCTCTGTAGGTAAAATGTCTCTCTGTTTTCTTCCTCTCGCTTTCTTCAACCTTATCTGCAAGTCCACCACCACCAAGTTGTGGTCCGAATCTCCAGGGTATGCTCTGGCATGCCCCAGGGTACCCTCTGGCATTCTTAGGCTGCTGCTGTTGTTGTTGTTGTGGTCTTCAGTCCTGAGACTGGTTTGATGCAGCTCTCCATGCTACTCTATCCAGTGCATGATTCTTCATCTCCCAGTACTTACTGCAACCTACATCCTTCTGAATCTGCTTAGTGTATTCATCTCTTGGTCTCCCTCTACCATTTTTACCCTCCTCGCTGCCCTCCAATGCTAAATTTATGATCCCCTGATGCCTCAGAACATGTCCTACTAACCGGTCCCTTCTTTTTGTCAAGTTGTGCCACATACTCCTCTTCTCCCCAATTCTATTCAATACCTCCTCATTAGTTATGTGATCTACCCATCTAATCTTCAGCATTCTTCTGTAGCACCACATTTTGAAAGCTTCTATTCTCTTCTTGTCTAAGCTATTTATTGTCCATGTTTCACTTCCATACATGGCTACACTCCATACAAATACTTTCAGAAACGACTTCCTGACACTTAAATCTATACTCGATGTTAACAAATTTTTCTTCTTCAGAAACGCTTTCGTTGCCATTGCCAGTCTACATTGTATATCCTCTCTACTTCGACCATCATCAGTTATTTTGCTCCCCAAATAGCAAAACTCCTTTACTACTTTAAGTGTCTCATTTCCTAATCTAATACCCTCAGCATCACCCGACTTAATTCGACTACATTCCACTATCCTCGTTTTGCTTTTGCTGATGTTCATCTTATATCCTCCTTTCAAGACACTGTCCATTCCGTTCAACTGCTCTTCCAAGTGCTTTGCTGTCTCTGATAGATTTACAATGTCATCGGCGAACCTCAAAGTTTTTATTTCTTCTCCATGGATTTTAATACCTACTCCCAATTTTTCTTTTGTTTCCTTTACTGCTTGCTCAATATACGGATTAAATAACATCGGGGAGAGGCTACAACCTTGTCTCACTCCCTTCCCAACCACTGCTTCCCCTTCACGTCCCTTGACTCTTATAACTGCCATCTGGTTTCCGTACAAATTGTAAATAGCCTTTCACTCTCTGTATTTTACCCCTGCCACCTTCAGAATTTGAAAGAAAGTATTCCAGTCAACATTGTCAAAAGCTTTCTCTAAGTCTACAAATGCTAGAAATGTAGGTTTACCTTTCCTTAATCTTTCTTCTAAGATAAGTCGTAACGTCAGTATTGCCTCACGTGTTCCAACATTTCTACAGAATCCAAACCGATTTTCCCCGAGGTCGGCTTCTACAAGTTTTTCCATTCGTCTGTAAATAATTCGCGTTAGTATTTCGCAGCTGCAACTTATTAAACAGATAGTTCGGTAATTTTCACATCTGTCAACACCTTCTTTCTTTGGGATTGGAATTAGTATATTCTTCTTGAAGTCTGAGGGTATTTCGCCTGTCTCATACATCTTGCTCACCAGATGGTAGAGTTTTGTCAGGACTGGCTCTCCCAAGGCCGTCAGTAATTCTAATGGAATGTTGTCTACTCCCTGGGCCTTGTTTCGACTCAGATCTTTCAGTGCTGTCAAACTCTTCACGCAGTATCATATCTCCCACTTCATCTTCATCTACATCCTCTTCCATTTCCATAATATTGTCCTCAAGTACATCGCCCTTGTTTAGACCCTCTATACACTCCTTCCACCTTTCTGCTTTCCCTTCTTTGCTTAGAACTGGGTTTCCATCTGAGCTCTTGATATTCATACAAGTGGTTCTCTTTTCTCCAAAGGCCTCTTTAATTTTCCTGTAGGCAGTATCTATCTTACCCCTCGTGAGATAAGCCTCTACATCCTTACATTTGTCCTCTAGCCATCCCTGCTCAGCCATTCTGCACTTCCTGTCGATCTCATTTTTCAGATGTTTGTATTCCTTTTTGCCTGCTTCATTTCCTGCATTTTTATATTTTCTCCTTTCATCAATTAAGTTCAGTATTTCTTCTGTTACCCAAGGGTTTCTACTAGCCCTTGTCTTTTTACCTACTTGATCCTCTGCTGCCTTCACTACTTCGTCCCTCAGAGCTACCCATTCTTCTTCTACTGTATTTCTTTCCCCCATTCCTGTCAATTGTTCCCTTAAGCTCTCCCTGAAACTCTGTACAACCTCTGGTTCTTTCAGTTTATCCAGGTCCCATCTCCTTAAATTGCCACCTTTTTGCAGTTTCTTCAGTTTTAATCTACAGTTCATAACCAATAGATTGTGGTCAGAGTCCACATCTGCCCCTGGAAATGTCTTACAACTTAAAACTTGGTTCCTAAATCTCTGTCTTACCATTACATAATATATCTGATACCTACTAGTATCTCCAGGATTTTTCCATGTATAGGCAGTTTTTGTATATTCTGAATTACGATATAATCAATTTTGTATCTGTCATCATTCAACCTAGATACCCATGTGTCTGTCTCCGGTGGCTTTCTAACAATGGGTTTCGAATCACGAGAGAATTTTCTATGTCAAAATTAACCAGCGTTTCACTCCTGTCATTCGTATTTCCCAATCCAAATCTTCCAACCATTCCCTCCGTTTTCCCCCTCTTCAAATCCCCCATTACAACGAAGCAGGGGTTTCTTTTTCTTTATTCATAATTGATCCTATCTTTTCATAATATTCCTCTACTTCCTCATCAGTGCACTGACTTGTTGGCACGATTGTATTAAAACAATGTTCTTCTTCTCACCTCTTAGTATCATCATCATCATCATCATCATCATCATCATCATCATCTGTCTTCAGTCTTTTATCTATGTACTCTACTTTCAATACTTTTTCATCAGCCACTTTCGTATCATAATTACCGCAATATAGAACTCTTCTTCCTGCATGAGTAAACCAATTTGTACTCTCCATTATCCAACTGTCCCATCTCACCAAGTAATTATTTGTAATTTATTTAATTACAGTCTTGCAAAATAGTGATATAGTAGTGATCTTTGAAAAATAATTTAGTTTCAAGACAGAAAAACAATTGAACACTTGTTGTAACCTTCAGAAAGTTCCATTTTATCCCTCAGGGAGTAATTATCCCCAGGCTGGGGACAAACATGGTAAAAGGAAGATTAGCACACTACAAAAATGCACTGTTTTGTTTTGTTTTAACAAGGATAAGGTTCTTTTAAAATGTCTCTGAAGAAGCATACTTTATTACCATTCATAAATACTTCTCTGTCAACATAGAGATTTGATGCATACCATGGGTATTTCGTCATATTCAAAAATACTGATGTTTCCACACCGTGAATCACACAAACTAAATTTTAAAAACCTTTGTGAATCAATTTTACATTTTTGTGTTCAATTAAATACATGTCATTTTGAAGCCATTTTATAACATTCTTGAGCTCTTTATAAAAATATACTCCACAGGGCTGGACTAAAGCTATGCATTATTTGTTGTTGTTGTTGTTGTTGTTGTCATCGTCTTCAGTCCAAAGACTGGTTTGATGCAGCTCTCCATGCTAGTCTATCCTGAGCAAGCCTCTTCCATCTCCGACTGACTACTGCAACCAACATCCTTCTGAATCTACTTACTGTATTAATCTCTTGATTTCCCTCTACGATTTTTCCACCCTCACTTCCCTCCAATACTAAACTGGTGACCCCTCGATGGCTCAGAATGTGCCCCATCAACTGGACTATTCTTGTAGTCAGGTTGTACCACAAATCTCTCTCCCCCCCCCTCCCCCATTCTATTCAGTATCTCCTCATTCATTACATGACCTACCCATCTAATCTTCAGCATTTGTCTGTAGCACCACATTTCAGAAGGTTCTATTCTCTTCCTGTCTAAACTGTTTATTGTCCATGTTCCACTTCCATACATGACTACACTCCATACAAATACTTTCAGAATGGACTTGCTGACATTAAATTTGCAATTTGTTCAGAAACCAGACGGCATTTATAAGAGTCAAGGGACATGAAAGGGAAGCAGTGGTTGACAAGGAAGTGAGACAGGGTTGTAGCTTATCCCCAATGTTATTCAACATTTAGGAGGACTAAATTTAATTTTACATGTTTATAACCCCAGTCATTAAAAAACAAGTTATCATATATTTTCAATTTGGTTTGCCATCACTAAGAATCAACAAGCACAAGAAATTTTGCCTGTCTCTCTATGATTTTATGATTGTAATTAAACAATTTATATAAAAATTAGTTTCCACCTTCCCTATGTTGATGACGCGACACTGGCATTCTTGTATATTTTCACAGATTTGTCCCTCTATCTCTGAACTCTAATTCCTAATGAATCTGTTGGTGCTGGAAAGCACAGAAACTACACACAACAATTTTTAAGACAAAGTCAATACTATGTTGTGCTGTATATAAATGTGAGTTGTATTGTTTATATTTTGCCTCTGAAGAAAAATAGTTCTTGACCCTTGCTTTGGGGGAGTTCTGTTGATAACAGACTGGTATTGGCATCTTAGCAAATAATTTTAAAATTTACCATGTTTACTTATTCTCTAATATAAATTAAGAATTTTAACAATGTAGGATTTTTTAACACTTGTTGAATCTGTGTTAGTAATAGAAATAGGATTAAAATTTAATATCAAGACAATGACCCTGTGTGCAAAAAGTTTTTTGCTGAAATGAAAATTCCACTACTATTGCACTTTCCTTTTCATACGCATGTTTTGTTACTTTTCACAGACATATTTGATGTTTGAGTTCGAGTTTCTCAACCCATGGAATGCAAGTTTGAAAATAAGTTTTCCATATTGACTTACAGCAGCTAAAGCCCATTCTTGCAGTTTCTTATCACTTATTGAAACAATTGCCAAGTTCCTATAAAAATCATTTTACATCCATGAGCCCAAGCAGTTCCTCCACTTTTAATACATTTCTCCCATTCCGTCAATTCCTTCATACCTTATAAATGGTATCATCCTTCTGCATGTGAAGGTTTTCAAATTCCATTTTGGATGAGATCTGATGATACTAACACCTTTGAAATGTTATCCAGATCTTTTGACCTTATGTCCTCTGGCTCATAATCAGAATCCTCTTAAAAAGTCTTGTCAATTTTATGACTCAATCAATTCTTCATCAAACATAAAAGATATTCAACCAAATTCTGTACGATATATTGTTGCAGATCTGCCACCAGAAATTGTTAGTTCTCTGATAAGACTGTAGTATTTTTAAGAACCACCACATAACACACAATGGCTTTTTTTAAAGACACTTTTTAAATGTCCTTGCACAGCTTTCTTCAACTGCCTCTTCTCAATTAAGGTGTCAGGTTCATCAACAGATTTCACATCTGACATGATAATTATTCTTCTTTGGAATGTTTGTAAATAATACTTTCACTGGATTAAGGTTACACCATTGCAAAAGCTAATGATAAAACGATAATTCTGAACAGCATCAGTTCTCTCAGAACCCATATTTCCCTCACTATTCCTTTGGCTGCATTGCGTTCACAATAAACATAACATTGTAGAGCCATAATCGATCTTCAAAAAACATGACTCTTCAAATTCCATCTGACAGGCTAAACACACAGAGTAGAATGTAAGCGACAAGAAAAACAAATGATAAAATTGAAATTTTTTACAACACACTATTATTTGCTTTTTCATGCAAATAGTTACTAAAAAACATGTTATTTTTATTAAAAATTAAGATTCTGTATTTTTAATTACCATTTACATTTTATAGCAAACATTTAAATTAAATAGAGATAAAAGAAAATCTGGCTAATGAGAACCGAACCAGTAACCTTGTGATTACAAGATTAGATAACTGTGTGCTTGGCTATGAACAATACGGATAACTGGATTAAAATGTTTTGTATTCAACAGCACTCCGAGGCAGAAAAAAGTCAAAAGAGGACCAGTGCGTAAGATATTCTTACCACGCCTCAATCCTACGGAGTATATATGGGACACCGCTGGGAGATGTTATAAAATCTCATTGCTTACATTCATAATGTCTCCATATGAACTGGTCTGCACCACATTAGATGGGTATACATTATGTACATGTTCCACAAACTAATTATTAATTCACAAAGGAATGCTGTAAAAAATGAATTTTCCATTAGGCATTTTTTTTGGAGATGTTAAAATTGCATCAGGTTTCAACATTGAAGGTATAATCTTCTACGCTGGTAGGCTGCATTGTGTTTCTTCTACGTGATTGACATTTCAACCCCACTGCTGGGGTCTTCTTCAGGATCTTGTGGTGTTCAGGTTACCTGAACATCTAATTTCAGCTAACAGTGAATACATGATGATCCTGAAGAGATCCCAGTAAAGGTATAAGAATGGCAATTGCATAGAAGAAACACAACGTGGCCTAGCAACCTATGAGGCTACTTTCAATAACAACAACCATGAAAGCCTGCTGACTTGCTTAGGTTTCAACCTCTCCTAAAATGCAAAAAAGCCTGCCGCACAAAATACATTAATTTGGATAAACACACGGAAAAAGGTTTATCTTAATGAACACAAAGTAAGTCAGCTTTGCTTGCAAATAAGGAGGAAGAATTTCACTAGCAAATCTGGATAAAAGAGGAAATAATGATTACATTATTTAAAGAAGGAGGAAGGGAGATGAGGGCAGCTGTTTCAGTTGGTGTCACAGTGCTACTACAATAACCACATACAGGGAAAGGAAAGTTCATGCATAACACATAAATTGCAAAATCTGAATACATACATTACATCAAACTTACCTGGTGTAACACAACATAGCTGCATGCCATTCCTCGAAAGAAACAATATGCACACTGATACTGACAATGGCCATGTTTTCTTGTGATGTGTTGTATGAGATCATGTGCTGTGCCATCACCTCGGAAAGGACAATAAGAGCAACGATTCCAGTCTGAACCTTTTTTGTTGAAATGCTGACTCCTTAAATGATTTAGGAAATTGCGACCACCATTCTCAGTATAGTAACAGTTCTTATCCATACATTTATACAAATTGCGGAGACTGTCTACTGTCAGCATCTGGTGACGCACTTTAAAGTTTTTGTGAGAGGGTAACCATTCATTGTTGGGACTAGCTTCGCCACTTGTGCTGTTTGGCTTTGAGGAGCTGCTTTTTCCAGCTTGTAAATTTGGAGAACGAGTTTCAGTTCTGCTTTTTGGAATAATGTGCTGTACTGTTGGCTGACTGCAAAGAAACAAACATGAAACTGACATCGTCACTGGAGAGAGAGAGAGAGAGAGAGAGAGAGAGAGAGAGAGAGAGAGAGAGAGTTAAGGTATTCAGAAGTATTCAGAAATAGTAAACACAAGGAAGCAAATAAAGACTGATCCACTGTGCACTACACTTGTTTACATTATACTGTGCTTGATACAGCCAAATAATGGGAACAAAACAAAATACAAATCAGTTACCAATAGGATAATTTTATCATCACATAAAATTGTAGAACCAAAAGATTATAATGCTGATTTTTGGGAGAACACTCCTAAATTTGTGAAATCAAGCAAAAATGAAAAGCCACATGAAAATAAAAGGAGACAGAAAATACAGAGTAATGAATATAAAAGAAAATTTCCTCTAGTGAGCACACATTATTCAGTAGCTTGCATTTTGGTTTCCATAGAAAAGTTTAATTACTGTTGTATTACTGTCTGAAAGACACCAGGTCTAGTTTTCATTTTCTTGTTTTCATTCTTTAATGTTCATAATTTTTGAAGTGGACCTTTGAAACTTCTGCAGCCCCTCCAGTTTTGTAGTTTGCCATCTTGTTACTGCAGTTGTCAGCTTCCAATATTTTGAGTTAACATCTACTTCCACGTCGTATACAGTCCCTTTTGCTGAAAGCTGTGGCATCTGGTGCCTATGGCATTGCATGGGAGCCCCAAAGTTGCACCTTTCAACAATCATGACCTGACCTGTCCAACCTCACTTTGGGACGGATGGCAAACAACAGCAGATTCATCAATTTCTAGACCAGTAGATGGGAGTAAAGGCCACTCATCCATCCCTCTGTGTCTTAATGACAGGTACAAGATACAGCTCACTGCTGAGAGCACACCTGTGCCAGCATGGGACACTTCGTCTGTTGGGACTGGAGCTGATAATCAGGAAAGATCCAGACAAGCACAGAGGTGAGTATGTTTGTCACAGAGAACTCTAATGTTATGTGGGTGTTGGAGCCCTATAGGGAATATCTGGCATGTCTGGATATAAGGCCAGAATGCAGTCTGTTTGTCTGCTGGGTGGAATGGGGTTCATGCAAGATGTGAAAGCAGCTCTGTCAGTAGCCAATGAGCCCTCTTGGTTTAGTCTGCTGTCAGGCATAGCTCATGTCGGACTGAATGACACTTGACACGTAAGGTCAAATGTCATCCTCAGTTCCTTTAGATAGCTAGCTGAATTGAAGACACCTGGCTTCAGTTGCGCGGTGGAAGCCATTTGTAATTTGCAGCACTGCTATCAGAACCAATAGAAATCCTATGTTTGGCATTCATTAGAGGGCTTAAACCAGTCACCTGGATGAATGTTTTTATCCTTGGCTGATCAAATAATACAAATGAAAAGTTTTATTGGGCATATCACATTCAGGATCAGGTGATGAAACCGAATGCTACAGTCTTCACTGTAAGAATAATATCCACTGTCATTAAAACTGAAATGCTAAAGTCCTTCTCAGTTCAACTATTGTAGCCTATGGTATAATATTTCAAGGCAACTGACTGGGCAGTTTTTATTAACATTAACCATCTCTAATAATAAGGATTTCTGGTCAGATGACTATAGAGTAATATCACAGTATAATGGGAGTAGGATTCAGTTGTGAATAGGAGGTTGGGCAGAGAGTGTTACTGTGAACAGTTCTGAGATAGGGTTGTTATAACCAGAACTTACAGCAAACCAACACCAACAACAATAGTTCATGTATAAATGCCGACGTTGCAAGCTGAAGGTGAAGAGAGAAAAAAAAAAGTGTAACAGGATATTGAAAGGGTAATAAAGTACAAAAAGGGAGATGAAAATCCAATAGTCATCGAGGACTGGAATGCAGTTTTAGGGGAAGGACCAGAAGAAATAGTTACAGGAGAATATGGGCTTGGGACAAGGAATGAGAGAGGAGAAGGACTAATTCAGTTCTGTAATAAATTTCAGCTAGTAATAGCAAATACTCTGTTCAAGAATCACAAGAGGAGGAGGAATACTTGGAAAAGGCCAGGTAATACAGGAAGATTTCAGGTAGACTACATCATGGTCAGACAGAGATTCAGAAATCAGATACTAGATTTTAAGGCGTACCCAGCAGCAGATATATACTCAAATCACAATTTAGTAGTGATGAAGAGTAGACTTATGTTTAAGAGAATAGTCAGGAAGAATCAATATGCAAAGAAATGGCATACAGAATTATCTAAGAATGGCGAGATACACTAAGTTCTCTGAGGCTATAGATACAGAAATAAGTAATCGCTCAGTAGACAGTTGAAGAGGACTGGACATCTCTAAAAATGGCAATCACATAAGTTGGAAAAAAAAACATAGGTACAAAGAAGGTAACTGTGAAGAGACCGGGGTAGCAGAAGAAATACTTCATTTTATGGATAATAGAATGAAGCAAAAAAATGTTCCAGGAAACTCGGGAAAACAGAAATACAAGTCACTGAAAAATGACAAACAGGAAGTGTAGGGAAGCTAACACAAAATGGCTGCAAGAAAAATGTGAAGAAATCAAAAAAGAAACGATTGTCAGAAGGACTGACTAAGCATACACGAAAGTCAAAACACCCTTCGGTGAAACTAAAAGCAAGGGAGGTAACATTAAGAGTGCAATGAGAATTCCACTGTTAAATGCAGAGGAGAGAGCAAATAAGTGGAAATAGTACACTGAAGGCCTCTATGAGGGTGAAGATTTGTCTGATGTGATACAAGAAGAAACAGGAGTCAATTTAGAAGAGATATGGTATCGAGTATTAGAATCAGAATTTACGAAAGCTTTGGAGGACTTAAGATAAAATAAGGCAGAAGGGACAGATAACATTCCATCATAATTTCTAAAGTCATTGGGGAAAGTGGTAACAAAACAACTGTTCAAGTTTGTGCATCGAATGTTTATGTCTGGCAACATACCATCTGACTTTCGGAAAAATATCATCCACACAATTTCAAAGACTGTAAGAGATGACAAGTGTGAGAATTATCGCACAGCCAGCTTAACAGCTCACATATCCAAGTTGCTGTCAAGAATAAGTACAGAAGAATGAAGAAGAAAACTGAGGAAGTGTTAGATGACGATCAGTTTGGCTTTAGGAAAAGTAAAGGCACCAGAGAGGCAATTCCGACGTTGTGGTTGATAACGGAAGCAAACCTAAACGGACATGTTCATATGATTTGTCGACATGGGAAAAGCATCTGACAATGTAAAATTGGGGCAAGATGTTCAAAAATTCTGAGATAAATATGGGTAAGCTGTAAGGAGAGACAGCTAATACACGATACGTACAAGAGCCAAGAAGGAACAATAAGAATGGACAACCACGAACGAAGTGCTCTGATTAAAATGGGTGTAACACATGGATGTACTCTATCACCCCTACTGTTCAATCTGTACATCAAAGACGCAATGATGGAAACAAAATAAAAGGTTCAGGAGAAGGATCAAAACTCAAGGTGAAAGGATATGATGATACAATTTGCTAATGACATTCCTACCCTAAGTGAAAAGTAAAGAAGAATTACTCGATTTGCTGAATGGAATAAAGACTAATACAGAAGATGGACTGACAAGGGAACCTCCCCATCGCACCCCCCTCAGATTTAGATATAAGTTGGCACACTGGATAGGCCTTGAAAAACTGAACACAGATCAATCGAGAAAACAGGAGGAAGTTGTGTGGAACTATGAAAAAATAAGCAAAATATACAAACGGAGTAGTCCATGCGTAAGATATGCAACATCACGGGTAAGGTGAGCTCAGGAGCTCCGTGGTCCCGTGGTTAGCGTGAGTGGCTGCGGAACGACAGGTCCTTGGTTCAAGTCTTCCCTCCAGTGAAAAGTTTAATTTCTTTATTTTCGCAAAGTTATGATCTGTCCGTTCGTTCATTGACGTCTCTGTTTACTGTAGTAAGTTTAGTGTGTGTGTTTTTCGACCACACCAGTAAACCGTGCGATTAGTAGACGAAAGGACGTGCCTCTCCAATGGGAACCGAAAACATTTGATCGCAAGGTCATAGGTCAACCGATTCCTCCACAGGAAAACGCGTCTGATATATTCTATACAACACTGGTGACTGCATGTGCGTCACATGACAGGAATATGTTGTCGACCCAACTAACTTGTTCACTTGGTGAACGGGTAAAAAGATTCTTCTACCTTACCCGATTTCCGTTTTCTTGTGGATGTGATAATCACTCCCAAAAAAGTGATGAAAACATAAGAGTTTGTCACATAAACTGAAAATAAAAAATTAAACTTTTCACTGGAGTGAAGATTTGAACCAAGGACCTCTCGTTCCGCACCTGCTCATGCTAACCACAGGACCAAGGCGCTCCTGAGCTCACCTCAGCCTTGACGTTGCCTATCTTGCGCATGGACTACTCAGTTTGTACATTTTCCTTATTTTTTTGTAGTTCCACACAACTTCTGTTTTCTCGATTGATCTGTGTTCAGTTTTTCAAGGTCTATCTACTGTCCCAACTTATAACTAAATCTGAGGGGGATGCGATGGGAAGGTTCCCTTGTGAGAATAAATCGAAGAAAGACGACAGTAATGAGAAGTAGCAGAAATGAGAACAGCGAGATTGATCGTCATGAAGTACATGAAATTAAGGAATTCTGCTACCAAGGCACCAAAATAACCAATGATGGACGAAGCAAGGAGGGCATCAAAAGCAGACTAACACTGGCAAAAAGGGCGTTCCTGACCAAGATAATTCTACTAGTATCAAACATAGGCCTTAATATGAGGAACGACAGAGATCAGAATACTTCCAGCAAATAATTGAGCATGTAGGTTGCAAGTGCTACTCTGAGATGAAGAGACTGGCACAGGAGAGGAATTAATGGTGGGTCACATCAAACGAGACAGAAGACTGACGACTTAAAAAAATATATATATACACTACTGGCCATTAAAATTGCTACACCAAGAAGAAATGCAGATGATAAACGGGTGTTCATTCGACAAATATATTATACTATAACTGACATGTGATTACATTTTCACGCAATTTGGGTCCATAGATCCTGAGAAATCAGTACCCAGAACAACCACCTCTGGCCGTAATAACAGCCTTGATACGCCTGGGCATTGAGTCAAACAGAGCTTGGATGGCGTGTACAGGTACAGTTGCCCATGCAGCTTCAACACGATACCACAGTTCATCAAGAGTAGTCACTGGAGTATTGTGACGAGCCAGTTGCTCGGTCACCATTGACCAGACGTTTGCAACTGCTGAGAGATCTGGAAAATGTGCTGGCCAGGGCAGCGGTCGAACATTTTCTGTATTCAGAAAGGCCCGTACAGGCCCTGCAACATGCGGTCGTGCATTATCCTGCTGAAATATAGTGTTTCGCAGGGATCGAATGAAGGGTAGAGACATGGGTCGTAACACATCTGAAATGTAATGTTCACTGTTCAAAGTGCCGTCAATGCAAACAAGAGGTGACCGAGACATGTAACCAATGGCACCCCATACCATTATGCCGGGTGATACACCAGTATGGCAATGACGATTACACGCTTTCAATGTGCGTTCACCACGATGTCGCCAAACCTGGTGCGACCATCATGATGCTGTAAATAGAACCTGGATTCATCCGAAAAAATGACGTTTTGCCATTCGTGCACCCAGGTTCGTCGTTGAGAACACCATCGCAGGTGCTCCTGTCTGTAATGCAGCGCAAAGGTTACCGCAGCCATGGTCTCCGAGCTGATATCCATGCTGCTGCAAACGCCGTTGAACTGTTCATGCAGATGGTTGTTGTCTTGCGGACGTCCCCATCTGTTGACTCAGGGATCGAGACGTGGCTGCACGATCCGTTACAGCCATGCGGATAAGATGCCTGTCATCTCGACTGCTAGTCATACGAGGCCGTTGGGATCCAGTACGGCGTTCCGTATTACCCTCCTGAACTCACCGATTCCATATTCTGCTAACAGTCATTGGATCTCGCCAAACGTGAGCAGCAATGTCGCGCTATGATAAACCTCAATCGCGATAGGCTACAATCCGACCCTTATCAAAGTCGGAAACGTGATGGTACGCATTTCTCCTCCTTACACGAGGCATCACAACAACGTTTCACCAGGCGACGCCGGTCAACTGCTGTTTTTTGTATGAGAAATCGGTTGGATACTTTCCTCACGTCAGCACGTTGTAGGTGGCGACAACCTTGTGTGAATGCTCTGAAAAGCTAATCATTTGCATATCACAGCATCTTCTTCCAGTCGTTTAAATTTCGCGTCTGTAGCACGTCATCTTCATGGTGTAGCAATTTTAATGGCCAGTAGTGTAATAATAATAAAAAAAGCACACACCTCAGCCATTCCTGAACATGGGATGTGGGGGATGTACTATTACTTAACTTCGGTAACGTCCATGGTAAGATCTTGTAGAAGCAGGAAAAGAAATCTGGCTGAATCCAAAATTAAATTGCAGCAGCATCTTAGGTCCCAACAGGAAACTGAAATTGCTAGGGTAGGCAGGGCACCAGTGGTCAGTGATGTATTTACTGCAGTGATAATATATATTACTCTCAAGTGAAGATATTCTAAATGTGAACTAATTCAAGTTAATGTACGGCTCAGACATGGTAAGCTGCACTGGCAAACACTTCTGAGAAAGCTCTGACATTGCCATGTGTAAATTTCTTGAGAATGTCAAATTAATGTACAGTACTGAATACAGGGTGCATGACTCACATAATTAGAACAGGTGCCAGGGACGTGGACTCTTGATAGTACACAAATTATTTTAACCACAATTACCATCAGTAATTAAAGAAACTACTCTTGACACCAGTGTCTTACATCTTATAGTGAAAACATACCCAAACTTTCTTTTCTTTGAATGTAGAGCACTGGAAATAGCAACAAGGCTTTTAGGGTATTAAGTATTATATGTGTTTACACTCTGGTGACCAAGGCCAAAACACTGTATTCAAAAGCCGTACCCAGGTATGTAACTCAAAAACCGGACTGGTTTTGTACAAGAAAAATGTACAGACATCTTGCTACACATCCCTGGACATGTGCTGCCTTCCGTTATCAATTTCTACAATTACTTCAAAAGAAGCAATAGTAAACCTAAGGGCTGCTGTAACGACTGCCTGAGCCATCGAATGCTCAAATTTGTCATGAACTACATGCATATATTCATCAGGTTTTGCAGGTTTTTGTTGTTCTGCTGCAAGTATGTCATATTTAATAAGTGAGTAAGAAATTTTGGAAGCACAAGAGGAAGAATTCAATGATTCTGAGTTGGGGGGTTAAAATATCTGAGTGAGAACAGTCTCAAGGAATTCATAATCAGATAAGCTGTGGTCTGCTACAATTTTTGTCACTAATATTGTTGCTACAGATGCTGCAACTGTGATTAAAGTTTAGGTATGTTTTATTCTTCTTAAGCTCACCTTTCTTACAGATGAATCTCATGATGAAGCAACATTCAACATAGGTTTCCGGGATTTGCTCTGAGAACTTGAGGCAATTTACTGGCAAAGCACAGAGAGAAGAAAAAAGCTGATACTGCATCAATTGCAACATATCTCTCTGCATGACAGAAAGCTTCAGACTTTTCCATACAAAAGCCTGTTGCATATGAAATTGCTCAAGAATTCAACCCTCACTTTTCTTTTTTAGGGTAATTGTTTTCTCTCTCATTATTACCATTAAATTTTTAATCTATCACAGGACTATATATGAAAAATAAACCTTGAGGTTTGGTTCTTTTTAATGCATATTACCCTTTAACACATGTCAAATGAAATGTGAAAGTAACATTTTAAATAATAGCATCAATAACAGGTTTTCTGAGCATGAAATTTTTGTAAGTAGCAGGACCTCAAAATTTTAATTGGAGTTTTTAGTAAGGTAGAGAAGTATTTCTGCTACCTATGTGCAGCAAGTAACAGATTACCTCCAAGGACAATATGAAAGAATCATCTCTGGATCCAAAAATGTGGAGTATCAAAGCATAAAATCAAGAGAATTGTCCAATACTCCTTTCAACAGCACATGCTTAGTACGACTGATTGAGATTGAGGTGCACCACAATGGTTCAATTATCATGCCATCAAGTTGTGGCAAAAAAACAAAGATAGCTTCATACAGTTTTACATGAGACCAAAGCCTTGTTCACAAACAAAAGCTGTAGGAAAGCAGCATTCAATGAAACCAAAAGTAAAATCCCACATACCTGCTGAATGGTAGATATTTTGGCATTAATGTAAATTAAATGAAAGGGATAAAATTATCTATCCAATCACTTAGAGATCATTACGAATAATGGAGAGAATGCCAAAATGCTTGACTGTTTTGCTGAGAAAGATTGTACTATGGCCTTTCCTTTCACCTGTCACCAAATGCTGAATTGGGGGACACTGAGATAAGTGGGCATCGAAAAGAAAGTTATGGAATCAAAGGGATGTCACTATACGTGAAGGTATACCTGTATGATTTCATGAAGTTAACTTGCTCTCCTTACTGCAACAGTTTACTTTAAGTCACTGGAACAACAAAGCATTCCATGAGACTGGAAGAAGTCACAGGTCATTCCAGTTTTCAAGACAGTTCATTGAGAATATCTCTGTATGAATCAAGAAGCATTCCATAAACAGCAAACTTATGAAACTCTGGTTGCACTGTTTGTCAATGAGATCCAGAAGGCAGTGGTCCTAGAAGATATACATTCTACAAGATAAAACTTATGAGATAAGTTTTAATAAGGAGAAACTGTTAAAAATTTAATTAGTCATGCATACCAAAAGGGAGAGGTATAGGGCCATCACTTTCCAGTGAAGCTATTCGAAGATGATGCTGTTGTACACAGCAAGTGACAACACAAAAAAATGCAGGAAGATCAACAGAAAACTGATGCCTGAAGGTTGACTGTGCCTAAAACATTTAGCAAGCACAAGAAAATCACGAAGATGCTCATCTAACTCCAGTGGCATAAGCCACAAGAAAGATGTTACAAACTGCAGAAAAGTTCTCTGATAAAGTTCCAGAAGCACATATTCAAGAAATATTAAGCAACATAAACTTCCCCTAAATGTATTTTGCAGAAGGACCATGAAGGTAAAGAGAAGTTTAAACCCATATGCAAGCTTACCGCCAGGCACTCTCCCTGCATGCCATATCCACATGGAATAAGAAAGGGGGAAACAATAATGGTACTTAATGAATTAATGTACCCTGTAACACACTAACTGCAACGAAAACATTCAGAACAATGATCCTGTTAATACAAAGATACAGTACTGAGTATTCTGCTAACACTTCACTTCAGGAAACATTTAACTAAAATTATCTGCCTCTCATATTCCACACAAGCACATGGGAGCAAAGGTAACACCTATGTGTTTGCTGACATGTGCTACATTTCTACACACACACACACACACACACACACACACACACACACACACACACACACACACACACACACAAAATATATCAAAGTGACTAAAAAGGAAGACTCACTTGACTTTGGTAACTCCAGGAGATACTTTGGGAGCAATTCTAACCACTCGTGCTGGTGTCAGCGCTGTGCCTGCTGCACCAGACCACACGATGGGCTGCTGCAACTGCACTGTACCTTTCGGTCTCAAATTTGAGGCAACAGACACATCACTTGCTGTTGTCAGCTTCATCCTTTGCACCAGTTGCATCCTGGGTGACTGGCCAGAAGATACAGCTATTCCTGGAGTCAGCAGCACTGCATTAAGCACCTGTGGTTCTTTTGGGACCACGCAATCAGGATGCAGAGATTCCTGAGTTGGTGGTGATGCATCAGTGATTGCACAGGAGGTAGTATCTGCACTGTCTTCATCTACTGTGCTATCATTTTCTATAATATCCAAGTCTTCAATGCCTCCAACCTGAAAATTTAGCTACTATACATAAGCAGAACAACACACTAAAACAACAGATAGCATTACATAAAGGAATTCCTTCAAGTGACAACAAAAAGTTATGTTAATTGTGACTATCAATCGTTCAGCATTATTTCACAATAGAGAAATTAACTGAAAGGAATTCCTGAAACACTTCAATCGTTATTATAAAAATAAAACTTTCTTTTTGATAGTATTTAACTCACAAATACATTCAAACTGGTTGAATTCCATGAACTGCCTTTTCTGTAAAGCATTAGTACTGAATTCCAAATTTTGGTTCAGTTGTCTTCTTTTTCTGACACTCAAAAACAATGTAAGTAAAGCTTTTATTTCCATTAACTGGTCAAGCATACTCGGATAACTGAATGGCCAATCTCCTTACTTCATACCTCGAGAGTAGGAAAATGTCCAAGTCTCTTCCTAAACCAGCTTTGCACACTCGTAAGTCCTTACATTCGTCAAATGCTAAAATTGTAAATATGAATGGAACATTGAGAATAACACACTGCTAAATGCTCTTGCCATGGCCATGAGAGAGAGAGAGAGAGAGAGAGAGTAAACATTACTGTGTCATGCATCAATCTGCTACAAGTGGGTAGTTGCCTTTCCCTTATTTTAGGTACTGCTCCAACCAGGAATTTTCATTATTTTTACACCAGAATTTCAAATCATACAGAATTCTGTGAAAATACCTGCTGATATTCCAACAAAATGTAAATGAAAGGCTTCTGTGACGATTTTTTTTAACCATCAGTCTTCTGACTGATTTGACGTGGCCCACCACAAATTATTCTCTTGTGCCAACCTTTTCATCTCAGAGTAACAATTACAATCTATGTCCTCAATTATTTTCTGGATGTACTCCCATCACTGTCTTCCTCTAAAGATTTTACCCTCCACTGCTCCCTCCAGTACTGTGGAGGTTATTTCCTGATATTGTAACAGATCTATCATCCTGTCCCTTCTTCTTGTCAGTGTTTTCCATATATTCCTTTCCTTGCCAATTCTACGCAGAACTTCCTCTTTCCTCACCTTATCAGTCCACCTAATTTTCAACATTCTTCTGCAGCACCACATCTCAAATACTTTGACTCTCTTCTGTTCCAGTTTTCCCACGTTTCACTATCACACAATGCCGTACTCCAAACTTACATAATCAGAAATTTCTTCCTCAAATTAAGACCTATGTTAAATACTAGTAGACATCTCTTGGACAGGAGTGCCTTTTTGCCAGTGCTAATATGCTTTTTATGTCCTCTTTGCTCCATCCATCATCAGTTATTTTGCTGCCTGGGTAGCAGAATTCCTTAATCTCGTCTACTTCACGATCAGGAATTCTTGTGTTCAAGTTTCTTGTTGTTCTCATTTCTGTTACATTTCAATACTTTTGACTTGTTTCGATTTACTTTCAAATCGAATTCTGTCCTCATTAGAATTTTCATTCCATTTAACACATCCTGTTATTCTTCTTTGCTTTCACACAGGATAGCAATGCCATCAGTGAATCTTATCACTGATATCCTTACAACCTAAATTTTTCTTCCATTCTTGATCTTTTCTTTTATTTTCATCACTGCTTCTTCAATATATTAGTTTAACACTAGTGCCAAAAGACTACATCCCTGTCTTCACAACCTTTTTAATCCAAGCACTTTTGTTCTTGGTCTTCCAGTCTTCTTGTTCCCTCTTGGTTCTTGTACATATTGTATATTACCCCACCTTTCCCTATAGCTTACCCCTATTTTCTCTGAATTTCAACCATCTTGTACAATTTTACATTGTCAATTGCTTTTTCCAGATCAACAAATCCTATGAACATGTCTTGGTTTCTCTTCAGTTTTGATTCCATTATCATTTGCAGTGTCAGAACTGCCTTTATCTTTCCTAAAGCCAAATCGATCGTCATCGAGCCGATGATCTACAAATATGAAAACACCCCTGAAAAAAAGAAAGAAGAACAGAAGAGAACATAGATGTTAACTGTGGTCCTTGGTGAATAAAGTGATAATGGGCTACAGCTTTTTATGATGTTTTTACTGGAAATTTTGAATATTTCTATGCATTTTCTATATAATAATTTATTTTGCGACAGCTTGGCATATTTTTAGCCATTTATTAACTGCTCCTGCCAAGCACAGGAGAATACATTTTGGGATGGTCATGTTCTCACCATATAACAGAGATGCTGAGTTGCTGGCTTCAGCTGCCAGAGACTGTGGTCATGTATGTGTATGAGTTGTGTTTGCACGAGTGTGTGAGTGTGTGTGTGAGTGTGTGTGTGTGTGTGTGTGTGTGTGTGTGTGAGTGAGAGATTTCGAAGAAGGCTTCAATGGCCAAAAGCACTCTTTCCGACAGTCTTTTTGTTGTGCTCGTCTACAACACAGCATCTCCGCTATGTGATGATTAGCAACTACACTTAATATAATATTGCTGAATTACACTAAAGTACACAAAAATGTATTAGGAAGGATGTAAGATGGTACAATGAATATTTGATAAGAGGAACAATTGAAAACAATGAAAGAAAGACAAGAAGAAACAGGAAATTTGCATTAGGCAGATACCAGTTAGAATGGCAGTTGGCACAGATAATAACAGGGAGAAAATTTTAGAAGCATTTCAAGACAACTGTTTGACTAGTTCAAAAGATGAATAAAAAAATAACGACTCTCCAGGTGTAATACCCGACGAAGTGTGTAAAGGTATTCAAGATAGGACTGAAGTGCCTGAAATGAAGCTATTTGAGCAGTAATAAGAAAAGTTAGAGGCAACATAAAACCACACAAACTTCCAAAATCATTTACACAGTGTCTGTGAATGGAGACATTTCCCCAAAACTGGACTAATGGTGTAATAATTATCTTTCACATAAAGAACGACTTCAGGGGGGATGGGGGTGGAAGGCTGGTAGAAAAGGGAAGGAGGGGGGCAGAGAACTGTAGACCTATAAGCCATTTCTACAGTGTTCAAGACATTCTGTAAAATTATCACCAACCACATAGACTGCGTAGAGAAGCTAAACATCTTAGGTCACCAGTCTCGTACTCACACCCTCCCCCTCCCCACACAGTATCAGGGTACCCCATCTGCTGGCATCTTGAATAGATCCTATGAGCAAGTTATGAGAAGAGTTTTCTAAATGTTTGCATAGCAGGACATGGGTACCTGCCTAGTATTCCTCTAGTGGGAGCTAGGAAACCTCCTAAAACTGCATCCTATATGCCACGCATGAAAACAGCCAAGTGGCACACTGGCCATCGTCATCAGTACATGAGATGGATACGAACCAAGGCCGGCATGCCTCCTCATCCTGGAAGCGAGCACTTTTATGTGCATATCTATCCAGGTCCAACCACGTAGAACAACATATTGAGTGCTGGACCACTTAAAAGTTGAGGACATAATTACAGAAGAGAACAAAGAGCCTGAATTACCACTTCATCTGGCATTCATGAAAGACAAGATATTGACTCAACTTATGTTAATATGCTGCAGAAAATAAACATCAATCCTACAACTTATACTTGACTGAATCACGAACATGAGAAACTCAGAATCGAAAGGAAACAGGTAAGTAGATCCCATATCACAAAAGTATCTTCAGCAGTCCTAAAGAGAGCCTTCAGTTCAGATCTTTGGAACTGGTGCAGGGGAGAGTAAATGGGATAGGCACAAACGATGTCTATTCTGCTCCTGTAGTACACAAATTTAAATAACATATATAGGAATTCTAGCAAGTCTCAAAGCAGTCTTTAAAATCAATTTTACAATACGACTAAAATGATTTACAAGTAAAATAGTGTAAAAATGTCTTGAAAACTCAGGGTCACTCAATGCTCAACTAAAAGATGCATCCTGACAATTACCATGTAGCTAGGAGGGTGTAGAAGAGTACTTTCTCTGGCAGTGGATGTCAAAAGGCTGCTGCTGACAGCAATGCATAGAAATGCCATGACAAACCATAAAAGACATCATCACTAGCTAGTGAGCTACCACTCTTTGTTCTATTTTAATGAATGTTCTTACATACACTATGTGATCAAAAGTATCCAGTCACCCCCAAAAACATATGTTAGGTGCATTGTGCTGCTACTTACTGACAAGTACCCCATATCAGCGACCTCAGTAGTCATTAGACATCATGAGAGAGCAGAATGGGGTGCTCTGAGGAACTCACAGACTTCGAGCATGGTCAGGTGATTGGGTGTCACTTGTGTCATACATTTGTATGCGAGATTTCCACACTGCTAAACATCCCTAGATCCACTGTTCCCAATTTGATAGTGAAGTGGAAACGCGAAGGGACACATACAGCACAAAAGCATACAGGCCGACCTCGTCTGTTGACTGACAGAGACCGACAGTTGAAGAGGGTCATAATGTGTAATAGGCAGACATACATCCAGACCATCACACAGGAATTCCAAACTGCATCAGGATCCACTGCAAGTACTCTGACAGTTAGGCGGGATGTGAGAAAACTTGGATTTCATGATCCAGCGGCTGCCCATAAGCCACACATCATGCTGGTAAATGCCAAATGATGACTCGCTCGGTGTAAGGAGTGTAAACATTGGACGACTGAACAGTGGAAAAACGTTGTGTGGAGTGACGAATAACAGTACACAATGTGGTGATCCGATGGCAGGGTGTGGGTATGGCGAATGCCCGGTGAACGTCATCTGCCAGCATGCGTAGTGCCAACAGTAAAATTCGGAGGCATTGGTGTTATTCTGTGGTCATTTTTTTCATGGAGGGGGCTTGCACCCCTTGTTCTTTTGTGTGGACTACCACAGCACAAGCCTACACTGATGTTTGAAGCACCACCTTGCTTCCCACTGTTGAAGAGCAATTTGGGGAGGGCGATTGTATCTTTCAACATGGTCGAGCACCTGTTCATAATGTACGGCCTTTGGCGGAGTGGTTACACGACAATAACATCCCTGTAATGGACTGGCCTGCAAACAGTCCTGACCTGAATCCTATGGAAAACCTCTGGGATGTTTTGGAACGCCGACTTCATGCCAGGCCTCACGGACCGACATTGATATAGCCTCTCCTCAGCGTAGGGCTCTGTCAAGAATGGGTTGCCATTCCCCAAGAAACCTTCCAGCACCTGACTGAATGTATGCCTGCGAGAGTGGTAGTTGTCATCAAGGCTAAGGGTGGGCCAACAGCATATCGAATTCCAGCATTACCGATGGAGGGTGCCATGAACTTTTAAGTCATTTTCAGCCAGGTGTCCTGATACTTTTGATCACATAGTGTACATATCCACAAGGGCAACTCAAACATATCCACTCCACAGCAACACATCTGTTTTTTTTTTCTATGGAATCAATACTGTAGTTATTTTTGAGCCATTTAGGTATCTCTATTTCACTCCTCACCAAGAGATCCAGAATTGTTTTGCCCCAAGGCAATTTCTTTACATATTGCTTGTTGTTGTTGTTGTTGTTGTTGTGGTCTTCAGTCCTGAGACTGGTTTGATGCAGCTCTCCATGCTACTCTATCCTGTGCAAGCTTTTTCATCTCCCAGTACCTACTGCAACCTACATCCTTCTGAATCTGCTTAGTGTATTCATCTCTTGGTCTCCCTCTACGATTTTTACCCTCCACGCTGCCCTCCAATACTAAATTGGTGATCCCTTGATGCCTCAGAACATGTCCTACCAACCGATCCCTTCTTCTGGTCAAGTTGCGCCACAAACTTCTCTTCTCCCCAATTCTATTCAATACTTCCTCATTAGTTATGTGATCTACCCATCTAATCTTCAGCATTCTTCTGTAGCACCACATTTCGAAAGCTTCTATTCTCTTCTTGTCCAAACTATTTATCGTCCATGTTTCACTTCCATACATGGCTACACTCCATACAAATACTTTCAGAAATGACTTCCTGACACTTAAATCGATACTGGATGTTAACAAATTTCTCTTCTTCAGAAACGCTTTCCTTGCCATTGCCAGCCTACATTTTATATCCTCTCTACTTCGACCATCATCAGTTATTTTGCTCCCCAAATAGCAAAACTCCTTTACTACTTTAAGTGCCTCATTTCCTAATCTAATTCCCTCAGCATCACCCGACTTAATTAGACTACATTCCATTATCCTTGTTTTGCTTTTGTTGATGTTCATCTTATATCCTCCTTTCAAGACACTGTCCATTCCATTCAACTGCTCTTCCAAGTCCTTTGCTGTCTCTGACAGAATTACAATATCATCGGCGAACCTCAAAGTTTTTATTTCTTCTCCATGAATTTTAATACCTACTCCGAATTTTTCTTTTGTTTCCTTTACTGCTTGCTCAATATACAGATTGAACAACATCGGGGAGAGGCTACAACCCTGTCTTACTCCCTTCCCAACCACTGCTTCCCTTTCATGTCCCTCGACTCTTATAACTGCCATCTGGTTTCTGTACAAATTGTAAATAGCCTTTCGCTCCCTGTATTTTACCCCTGCCACCTTTAGAATTTGAAAGAGAGTATTCCAGTCAACATTGTCAAAAGCTTTCTCTAAGTCTACAAATGCTAGAAACGTAGGTTTGCCTTTCCTTAATCTTTCTTCTAAGATAAGTCGTAAGGTCAGTATTGCCTCACGTGTTCCAGTGTCTCTACGGAATCCAAACTGATCTTCCCCGAGGTTCGCTTCTACTAGTTTTTCCATTCGTCTGTAAAGAATTCGTGTTAGTATTTTGCAGCTGTGACTTATTAAGCTGATAGTTCGGTAATTTTCACATCTGTCAACACCTGCTTTCTTAGGGATTGGAATTATTATATTCTTCTTGAAGTCTGAGGGTATTTCGCCTGTCTCATACATCTTCCTCACCAGATGGTAGAGTTTTGTCAGGACTGGCTCTCCCACGGCCGTCAGTAGTTCCAATGGAATATTGTCTACTCCGGGGGCTTTGTTTCGACTCAGGTCTTTCAGTGCTCTGTCAAACTCTTCACGCAGTATCATATCTCCCATTTCATCTTCATCTACATCCTCTTCCATTTCCATAATATTGTCCTCAAGTACATCGCCCTTGTATAGACCCTCTATATACTCCTTCCACCTTTCTGCTTTCCCTTCTTTGCTTAGAACTGGGTTTCCATCTGAGCTCTTGATATTCATACAAGTCGTTCTCTTATCTCCAAAGGTCTCTTTAATTTTCCTGTAGGCGGTATCTATCTTACCCCTAGTGAGATAGGCCTCTACATCCTTACATTTGTCCTCTAGCCATCCCTGCTTAGCCATTTTGCACTTCCTGTCGATCTCATTTTTGAGACGTTTGTATTCCTTTTTGCCTGTTTCACTTACTGCATTTTTATATTTTCTCCTTTCATCAATTAAATTCAATATTTCTTCTGTTACCCAAGGATTTCTACTAGCCCTCGTCTTTTTACCTACTTGATCCTCTGCTGCCTTCACTACTTCATCCCTCAAAGCTACCCATTCTTCTTCTACTGTATTTATTTCCCCCATTCCTGTCAATTGCTCCCTTATGCTCTCCCTGAATCTCTGTACAACCTCTGGTTCTTTTAGTTTATCCAGGTCCCATCTCCTTAAATTCCCACCTTTTTGCAGTTTCTTCAGTTTTAATCTACAGGTCATAACCAATAGATTGTGGTCAGAGTCCACATCTGCCCCTGGAAATGTCTTACAATTTAAAACCTGGTTCCTAAATCTCTGTCTTACCATTATATAATCTATCTGATACCTTTTAGTATCTCCAGGGTTCTTCCATGTATACAACCTTCTTTCATGATTCTTAAACCAAGTGTTAGTTATGATTATGTTGTGCTCTGTGCAAAATTCTACCAGGCGGCTTCCTCTTTCATTTCTGTCCCCCAATCCATATTCACCTACTATGTTTCCTTCTCTCCCTTTTCCTACACTCGAATTCCAGTCATCCATGACTATTAAATTTTCGTCTCCCTTCACAATCTGAATAATTTCTTTTATTTCATCATACATTTCTTCAATTTCTTCGTCATCTGCAGAGCTAGTTGGCATATAAACTTGTACTACTGTAGTAGGTGTGGGCTTCGTATCTATCTTGGCCACAATAATGCGTTCACTTTGCTGTTTGTAGTAGCTTACCCGCATTCCTATTGTTTTATTCATTATTAAACCTACTCCTGCATTACCCCTATTTGATTTTGTGTTTATAACCCTGTAGTCACCTGACCAGAAGTCTTGTTCCTCCTGCCACCGAACTTCACTAATTCCCACTATATCTAACTTCAACCTATCCATTTCCCTTTTTAAATTTTCTAATCTACCTGCCCGATTAAGGGATCTGACATTCCACGCTCTGATCCGTAGAACGCCAGTTTTCTTTCTCCTGATAACGACATCCTCTTGAGTAGTCCCCGCCCGGAGATCCGAATGGGGGACTATTTTACCTCCGGAATATTTTACCCAAGAGGACGCCATCATCATGTAATCATACAGTAAAGCTGCATGCCCTCGGGAAAAATTACGGCTGTAGTTTCCCCTTGCTTTCAGCCGTTCGCAGTACCGGCGCGGCAATGCCGTTTTGGTTATTGCTACAAGGCCAGCTCAGTCAATCATCCAGACTGTTGCCCTTGCAACTACTGAAAAGGCTGCTGCCCCTCTTCAGGAACCACACGTTTGTCTGGCCTCTCAACAGATACCCCTCCGTTGTGGTTGCACCTACGGTACGGCTATCTGTATCGCTGAGGCACGCAAGCCTCCCCACCAACGGCAAGGTCCATGGTTCATGGGGGGGGACATATTGCTTACAGCTGAGAAATTGTACAGAGTGTAATTGATAACTGTTTGCTATGAATAACAGCGATACACATGAAGCTGAGATGAAAAATTTCAGACGGGGCATTTATGGACTGTCGAATCAGGGAACAACCTCAAATTGGTCTGCGAAAGCCACCTAAGCTACAGCATACGAGCACCATGGACAATTTTAAACATCCTCTCACCTCTTACGCACGAGCTTAGTCAATCTTCACTGTTTGAAGACCATTTCTTTTACTCACTGAAATCATCCTCAAACTTACAAATGATAAAATTTATTTTTTTGTGTAAATTTTACCTCAAACTTTGTGACTTAACACTACAAATCATTTGGTTTCCCTGGCCTTCTTACTGAATCTTCTGTGCTTAAAATTAAATTTAGACTGAATTGTAAATGTAATTAGTTTTTGCGTAATGTTTACAAAAGCCTGTTTTCTTGTTGAACTGTTAATGTTAACTAAATAAAACAATTTCAAAAATATGACTGATTAAACTGGCAGTGTAAGAGAAAAAGATATTCAAAATCTCGTGTGATGTGCACATGCTGCATCTTAAGTGGCCTTTTGCAGACCAATCTGAGGTTGTTTTCCAGTTTCATACCGATCTGCTCTGTTCGTTTGTACTTCCCCTACACAACTGTGGTACATTGTAAACAGTTAGCAATTACACCCTGTATATTATACACATATCACCCGCACTGTCATGGCATCATGACCCATACCGTAACTGAGGTTTCAACACTTGCCCCAAGCACCTAAACATTTCATCTCTTATTTCTCACCTAGTGACAACCTCTCTCTTTAAACAAGAAGATGCATTCATTGGTGAAACATACGTTATACTGCACAGAAATCGCCTGCTATTTGTTCATTACTTACATTACTAAATAATATAGCTGACATGGCAGGAATTTTGTATGCAGTAGAGTTCTGTGAAGTCTGGAATATAAGGAAAATTCTGTCTTCAGTCAGAATATTTTTATTATCTAATTACTAGCCTTCATGTTTTGGAGATACAACTACATTTTTAGGGGCTATTTAGGCTTACTGGGCATTACACTGAGGTGACAAAAAGTCATGGGATACCTCCTAACATCATGTCAGGCCTTTTGCCTGGTGTAGAACAGCAATTCAACATGAAAATGGAGGCAACAAGTCATTGCAAGGTCGCTGCAGAAATACTGAGCCATACTGCCTCTACAGCCACAATTATTGCAGAAAGTGTTGTCAGTGCAGGATTTTGTGTATGAACTAACCTCTTCATTATGTCCAATAAATGTTCGATGGGATTCATGTCAGGCGATATGGGTGACCAAATCATTCTCTCTAACTGTCCAGAATATTCCTCAAACCAATCACGAACAGCTATGGCCCAATGAAATGGTGCAATGTCACCCAAAAAAATTCCATCGTTGTTTGGGAATGTTAAGTCCATGAACAGCTGCAAACGATTTCCAATATTCAAACATACCATTTCCAGTCAATGATCAGTTCCACTGGACCAGAGGAGTCAATCCATTCCATGTAAACACAGTCCACACTGTTATAGAGCTACCTCAAGCTTGCACGGAGCATAGATCACAACCTGGGTCCGTGGCTTCGTGAGGTCTGTGCCACACACTAACCCAAGCATCAGAACTGAAATTGGGACTCATCAGACCACGCCACAGTTTTCAACTCATCTACAGTCCAACCAACATGATCACAAGCCCAGGAGAGGCAAAATTTCGCAGGACTGTCCTAACGGATACATTCAACATACATCCCAAGTTGATTTCTGTGGTTATTTCACGCAGTGTCACTTATCTCTTAGTACTGACAACTCTACGCATGCCACTGTTCTTGCTCGTTAAGTGAAAGCTTTCGGCCACTGCACTGTCCACAGTAAGTGATAACGCCTGAAATATGACATTCTCAGCATGCTCTTGACACTGTGGATCTCAAATATCGCATTCCCTAAAGATTTCTGAAATAGAAGTTCCACGCATCTAGCTCTCACTACCATACCACATTCAAAGTCTATTAATTCCCTTCATGCAGCCATAATCACATCAGAAACCTTTTCACATGAATCTTCTGAGTCCAAATGACAGCTCCGCCAATGTACTGCCCTTTTATACATCGTGTACATAATGCTAACAAAGGAAGGTCAGCGTTGGCCGTAATATTTTTAAGGGCCAACGCTGACCTTCCTTTTAAAGTGACTTGGTTAGTATTAAACTGTGTGTTAATTTACATTTACATGGAGTAATTAACAGGGTAGTGATAATACCAGCACCACAAGGTAGTCTTGGTGATACCACTGCATTAATCAAACAAATAGGCACTAAACATACGAATAAGGAACTTTCTGGATAGCAAAAACACATACGACAGGGGAAAGGCAACCAGATAGACACAAAAAAAACAGTATTCCCACTAGCTTACACACACACACACACACACACACACACACACACACACACACACACACAACCCTTCCTCCCCTTCCCCACTGACCCCCAGATCGTACTCACTGTCATTTTGCAGGTACTTGCACTTCATTTGTATGCGTAACTAGCATAATATGAAGTTATTACTATGTTACAATCTAAACAAGTATACAGTAAATTGTAACAAATATGTTTAGTCAATATATGATAAGAAGCATATCAATCTCGTGTTGAGAATGTAAAACTAAAATTGTTAGCTGACACTCTTCTGATGTTTTAATTTCATATTTTATTTTGTCAATCCAGGCAAATGTAAATAATATGAAACTTATCTGCCACGTCACTGTAACAAATGCGATATAAGTGTCATCTGAGCCTTGCAGTACTATCAAGTATATTAAATCATTCAAAATGTCAGCCTAAATGTGTAAGTTTTTCACCAACGCAGAAGACAATATTATGTGGTCAAATGCAGGTAGTATGTTACAATACTTTATTTCTCTCACTTTTCCAGCATTTCTCTCATTAATCCCACTTGAGACAGGTTTTTCACTAAACTGTGTTGCTCAGCTGCCAATACTGTTAGGAGAAAAACTGAAGCAGTTTTAACATTCATGAAGCCTACACAGTTGTCAAAAATGGAGTTTTAACTCCAAAATGTGTTGGACAGTAATTACAAAACAAAAATACTGTGACTGAAGATGGAATATTATCAATAAATATATTCCTAGCCTCAGAAAGTGGTAATGGAAGAGGTGAAGCAGTGAGCTGAACACGAGTAATCCCTCTACAACTCAGTAAGAGGACTGACCACAAAAGACAAGGTTCCAGGATCATATATCAGTCCAGCACACAATGTTGATCTGCTAAAACACTTCAAAACAGCTCTCATTCCTCTGGAGTTCTAGATACAGTATTAACCATTATCAAAGCCCTCGTCAGCTGACATCTCATATCCAAACAATCACTAACTTTCAAGAACATTTTAACAATTCTGTTACTGCCTATGTCTGCTATCAATTGGTAACTGTGCTGTATTTTTATACCTATATGTAATTATGCAATACAAATTTCTTGAAATTTTAAGTTCACCTGTTAACAACTAATTTAACGTGAACTTAATGTTATTTTCCTGCTGTCCCAACACGTACATCCTATTTTACTTATTTTCATTAACAGTGTACTGTGGGACATCATGAAACGGAGAGAATCAGTTACGTTACAGTAGAATTCTGGCTGTCTCTATATGAACACTTTATTAGAAGAATATTTTTTTATCCCTCAAGTATTCTTTCATAGTTACTGAATTAATAGAGGGAAACATTCCACACGGGAAAAATATATCTAAAAACAAAGATGATGTGACTTACCAAACGAAAGCGCTGGCACGTCGATAGACACACAAACAAACGCAAACATACACACAAAATTCAAGCTTTCGCAACAAACTGTTGCCTCATCAGGAAAGAGGGAAGGAGAGGGAAAGACGAAAGGAAGTGGGTTTTAAGGGAGAGGGTAAGGAGTCATTCCAATCCCGGGAGCGGAAAGACTTACCTTAGGGGGAAAAAAGGACGGGTATACACTCGCTCGTGCACACACACACACACACACACACACACACACACACACACACACACATATATATATATATATACAGACAAGCAGACATATTTCATAGTTATTGATATTTCATAGACATATTTCATTTCATAGACACATTTCATTTCATAGACATATTTCATGGTTATTGGTAGAGACAACATCTCTCATATCATATGGCACATCGACATTTACATCACACTGGACTCGCATTCGGGAGGACGACGGTTCAATCCCGCGTCCGGCCATCCTGATTTAGGTTTTCCGTGATTTCCCTAAATCGCTCCAGGCAAATGCCGGGATGGTTCCTTTCAAAGGGCACGGCCGACTTCCTTCCCCGTGCTTCCCTAATCCGATGAGACCGATGACCTCGCTGTCTGGTCTCCTTCCCCGAAACAACCAACCAACCGACATTTACATCAGAATTGGAAAATAACATTTAGTAAGCTTGCAACATTTTTGCAACATTTAGTGGGGCTGGGAGGAATGAACTGGTCTCAGAACCTTTGCTGAAATTAAATGTACTGTTTGGGAGGGAATCGCACAATTATCACTACTGTGATCTCGACTGTAAGCAGTATCAAACATTTCGCTTTGGATGTCTCTTCCCATTACATACATTTCTTGAGTGCTCATTTACATATATTCAATGTGGATGGATATGTGTGTGTGTGCGCGAGTGTATACCCGTCCTTTTTTCCCCCTAAGGTAAGTCTTTCCGCTCCCGGGATTGGAATGACTCCTTACCCTCTCCCTTAAAACCCACATCCTTTCGTCTTTCCCTCTCCTTCCCTCTTTCCTGACGAAGTAGCCGATGGTTGCGAAAGCTAGAATTTTGTGTGTATGTTTGTGTGTCTATCGACCTGCCAGCGCTTTTGTTTGGTAAGTCTCATCATCTTTGTTTTTAGATATATTTTTCCTACGTGGAATGTTTCCCTCCATTATATTCAATAATACTGATAAATATATTCAATAATTTTTGTATGTATCTTTAAAAAATTGTATCATCTGTTAAAAGAAAATAATACTCACAGAATTTTCTGCATTAGGGTTGAGACTCACAACAGTTGTAATTTTTATAAATGACACATCATCCGCACCACTGCTGTCATTCTCTCCAGCCATGAGATTTTCAGTATCTAATAACAAAACAAAAAGTCACAGATTCTATTTCCAATGCTTCTTATATATGTTCATAAAACAATCAACAGAAAAAAAGATTCTTACCACAAAGAGATGACTGGACATCTGGACCATCTTTATGACCCGAAAGTTTATCTCCACTGAGCCTTCTAGTTCGCAAATAAATCTTTGGCTGATTACAAACTTGTGTGTCTTTCCTAGATGTACTGTCGGTGGTATCTGTACTTTCTGATGTGTCTGATTCCACAGCCCCTTCCGCTGATGATTTTAATGAGTTATCTTTCTCTACTGAATATGCCTCTGCAACCTGTCTCCCTTCAGCCACAGGAGTCTTTCCGTCGGATGTTCTCAGTATGTTACCAGAAAGGCTTCCAACTTTGATGTTTTCTTCAGATGATGAATGCCTGGCACCATCTTCCTTTGTGTCACTGCTCAACACACCAGTTTCTGAACTGGCAGTATTTTCACCCAGGCCAGAACTTCCTTCATCCGATTCACTAACTTCACTGTCCACTGCTCCATCAGACTTGCCTGTATGCTGTAGATTATCCAATAATAAGGTTTTCTTTCCACCTGAATCATTCAAAAAGCACCTATCTGTTAACACGTGCTCATCAAGAAGGTGATTAAATGCAACTATGTGAGCTACATGTGAATTTCGTGCCCCTTCCCCTTTAATGTTAAATCTGCATGTCTGGCAAAAGCCATCCCAATAAGAACTTTTATGGTTTGTTCTCAAATGTTCAGAGAAATTTGACACGTGTGTACTCTGAAAAATACAACCCTGAATCAAGCAGGAAAAGAGAACTTTCGAGGATCCATACAGACGTGCACTAAATGACCCTACTCTTATGTCAGGAGTTCCAAAAGTGTTTGCTGAAAATATTTTTTTATCCTTCCTTATTGCAATAGCTGGTGGTGGTGAACATACAAACTTTGAAGAATCCTGTTTTCCAGAAGCCACATGTCCAGATTCCGGTTTAACTGGTGATGCTCTACTGTATGAATATTTACACTTTTTTCCATTTGAGGGTAATACTGAATCTGAAATGTGAGAACCACTCAGACCCATTATCCTCTTTTCATATGCAGCTGCTGCATCATACAGTTCATCATAATTTACTGAATCTGCATCTGATGAATCAGCAGTGCTCTCATTTTGACTCATCATAGCAGCATCTTCAAATTCTCTCATTTCACTCACTCCATATTCACTATCTATATCATTTTCGTCATCGCCTATGACGAGAGCACTTGGGTCAGAGATGTGTTTGGCCAATCTCTGTACAATCAGTGGAAGAGAACTTTCATGATCACCTTCGAAAGAGCTTTCAGAGAGATTTCTAATTTTATCCTCACTAAGCAGCTCAATTTCTACAGCATCTCCCTCAGCTGGTGAACTTGTATAGTTAGAACTTGTAACACCCACCTTCACTGTTGACTGCTTCTTCAATTCTTTCTTCTGGATTTTATTAAGAGCTGGTGAGAAAATTTTATCAAATAATGAACTATCTGAATGTTTAATTACGTCATCATCAAGAATTTCTTGCTCACTATAAGGATCATCCTTCGATTTCTGAGGTACTACCCTGTTAGATTCTGTGCAATCAACATCCGAGCACTTGACAGCTTGGGCCGCCTCAAGGGCACGCCTCTCATCAATCAGAGTTGATTCGTCACCCTCACCATTACTCTTTACAACATCTGGGTTGTTCTGTGCAGTGGAATTTTCGGAGACACACTCTGGCTCTGATATGGTATTTGTGGACTCTTCCTGCTTTTTACGAATATCAATGGATTCTATTAAAACATCAATGCTCGATTTAATCACCGGTTTGAATTTTAAGCTCTGAGTTATAGCCTCCATCGTCTTGTATCTTTCATTATGTAGCATTTCTTCATGTTGATCAGTTGTATCCGATGGAACAAATGCACTTATTCTTCGTTTTCTATTTTCTTCTGTCTCGTCTACAACACCAATAAATGAAGACTTCTCATTCTCTTCGGAACCTGAAGCAGTTCTAGGTGGATTCAAATTATTTTGACTCTTCAAAATGGCATTCATTTCCTCGTGTATGGATACAGCATTCTCAAGTGGAGGTGTACTATCATCATGGTCATCATCAGTACCACCCTCATTAGTACTGCTTTCTTGTACAGGGCCACTTTCTGTTTCATTATGTGTTGGTGCAACACTCTCCAAATTTGGAACTTCATCTTTGCTAACTTCAGTGCACTCTTTTGCAGAAGAATTATTCACCATTGTATTCTGATCAGCAGCTGTAGTTTTATCCATAATCTGCATTTCACTTGTAGCAGTTTTAATGCTCTCTTCTTCACAAGCATTATTTGTATTTTCAATCTGAACAGGTGTGGCCTCCTTTACACTTGCAACTTCACAAATGTTAGTATTAGTCTCATTTCTAATATGATCACTGTCTTTTATTTGTACACGAGTATCGACCACTGCTTCACACTGAACCACTTTAGGTTCCTCCACATTTGTAACACAAGATCTGGTGGAATTACTATCTTCAGTACTGACAGTCTCTTCCTTATGGTTTTCTTCTGGTACATCGTCACAAGTTTCTTTGTGATCAACACCTGGCAGTTTATTTGCTTCACTGCTTTCAGCATTTTTAGTTATTACAGCATCACTGTTTGACACAGCAGCAGCTGTTTCTTCAGGTTCATTATTTACACCAACTTCAGAATTGACATTAGCATTTGTAAAATCATCTATTGCTGATTCCGATACATGTGACAAAGCATTACTATTGTTTTCATCACATTTATCATCACTGATATTTGTTTTCACACCTTTAGGTGCAATTTTGCACAGGTCACCAGATACTTCACAATCCACATTTTCTAACTTGCTGTTGGGGTATTCATCAATCTCCTGTTTTGTAGGACTTAAACTTGACTCCTCTTGATCACCATCGGTGTCAGGAACGTCAGTACTATGTTTTGACATATTAATAAGCAGCACTTTTGGTAACTGTGAATCACTAAAATCAGAATCTGAGTGTACCATCTCTACATGTTTCTCTACATTTTTCTTTTCGATCTGCACAAAATTACAGGCTGTACATATATATCCAAATACAATGCGCTCAGTATTATTTACAGTATGCAAGATGTTAGTCTTTATATCAAAGCCTGGGTGGTGAGTGAGAAAATGTGACTTAAAATTTGGTCTTGAGGCTGCAGTAAATTGACATACATCACACTGATACCGATATTCTCCAGTATGAGTGGTAAGATGATCATAGAAAGTGTTTACCTTATTTGTTATCAGATCACACATTCGACACTTAAATAAAGATTGTTTTCTGCTTCTGTCACCACTAGTTTGAGTAGCACAATCATCAAACTCAGTCTTTTGTGAAGAAGATACTGCAATAGCTGCTTCAGCAAGATTCAGCCTAGATATATATACTTCACTGTTTGGGTGTTGTGTTTTATAATGATTAGTAATGCCTCTCCCAAAATATGAGCAAAGCTTGCAGGGATATTTTGGGCTTCCATCAAATGCGTACATTTTATCCACTGCATGTTCTCTGTGACTATTGTAAGCCTCTTGCGAAATGTCCACTTGTTTTGTTTCAGATTTGTTTCCTTTGCTCTTAAGGGAATCTAATTTTAGCTCGGGCCCTACATTCTCCTCGTCACGTTTGGATACTTCAAGATCGCTTGTCTTAATGTCATCAGACAGACACTCGTTTTTCGTCTGAACACACTCAAACTTGCTCTTCTCATTAGAAATGTCCGAAAGATTTTCCCGTGGAGTCTTAATCTTACCATTTTCCTCTGAGCATCCCTGCCTAATAGTATCAGTTTTCTCTTTATCAGCAATTAAGTCATCACCCAATTTTGACTCTAGATCACTGTCATCAACTGAAAAAGATGCTGGGCTCTTTGACAAATCAGATCTGTCAAACTTGCATTTATGTACAGACTTCTTCTTAATTATACCCAACTGCCAAGCACTCGCTTTCTTTTTTTTGGATTTCCTGGGAGTAACTGGCTTTTTGTTACCAAATTGTTCAGTCTCTTGTCTCTCCAGTAACTTTGTGTTCTTCAAAGAAGTATCATCTGTAGTTTCATTCTCAACATCACCAATACTTTGTGCAGCTCCACTACTAGCACAGGGTTCAGCAACATCCTGCTCTTTACATGTTTCACCAAAAGCGTTTTCTGTTAGCTTTTTGATGACATCCTCAATCTTTATAGTTCGAGGCTTTGTTCTTCTCTTGCAGCTTGTCCTCTTGAAACAGAATGGGTCCTGCGTTTCAACATACTCGTATGCAGATTGATGATCAGAAGCTTTAGCAGATACAGTACTCTTTCTTTCACTAACATCAATCTCTTCATCTTCTCTGGATGGAATTTGTGTGCTAGCCCATCTCCACACACTTCTAGCTAGCCTTCTGCACTCCTCTGCCGTGAGAGATACAGTTTGTGAGAGATTTTCTTCATCTTCTGATTTAACATCTTTCAAATCCATTTTTGGTGCACAAGTCTTCTGAAGTACTACTTTCAGTTGATTTTTTGACTGTTCATACTGGTGCTTCTGATGGTCATACTTCTTCTTTCGTCCAGGTTTTGCTTTAAATTCTTTGGAATTATATTCATAATCATCATCTTCTTCATCCTCATCATAACCATCATCTGAAAAGTCTGTTATAGTTTTGCGTCTGCCTCTCTGTCTCCTTGTTTTTGAGAAATTCTCACATTCCATTTCTGCTTCTTCTTGCATACGCTTTGCTTCAGTTTTTGATACCTCCTCTATAGACATACCAGGCTTAACTTCTTTTAAAAGTCTGCACATTCTGTAACCTGTTGCTGTCACTACTCCTTCACTGATAAACATTTCTCTTATGTCTTCCTGCAGAAGCTCTAATGGAGAACGACGTCTATGTTTTTTCATTTGTTTTACACCTCTGCCTTTCTTCTCTGTACTCTTTCCATCACAACCACTTTCATTTTCGGAACTCTTTTGTTCTTCAACATTTTGCTTATCTATGTTTTTATCTGATTCTTTTACATCTATAGTAACTTTCTTCTTAGTTTTAGCCTTTGTTTTAGGACTAATCATTGCTGACTTTGGTTTCCTTTTCTCCTCCTCAGCATTTTTTACTTTTGATAACTCAGAAAGTGGCTTCTCATCCTCTGTGTCATCTTCATTTACTTCACTTTTCTCATGTTGCTTCACTGTGGTCTTATTGTCACCCACATCATCATTATCCTCATCCGATTCGTCAGAGACAATAACCCGTCGTCGTCTTGTCTTTTTTTTATCCTCCTTTACATCATCACCACCATCATCTTCATCAGAATCTTTCTTTTTGTTTTGTTTAGCTTTTGTGTTCTTCTTGCTTTTTCCACTGCTATCAGAATCACTGTCATCAGAATCAGACTCCAAGATACGCTTTATTTTCTGTAACTTCTTAGCTTTCAGCTTCTCATTCAAATTTTCCAAGAAAATGGCATTATCCAATAACTTTTTCCCTTCACCACATTCAAAAGATCTACGAATGAAACTTTCGATAAGTTCCTGTGTTAATTCTTCAGTTTTCTTTGGACATGTCTCAGTAATGTCAATAGATTCCGCTTTCACTGAATTTTCAGCAGCTCCTTTTTCTGTACTTTCCACTGGATCTACTACAGTGGGTCTCAACGGCTTTTCATCAGCAGATGTTTCATCAACCTTTGTTCTAACAGAACTCCTTTCCTCCTCAGACTTTGTAACAGGAACTGGTGACCTTGACCTATGTAGATGAGGTGGATCACGTTTGATTTTTGGTATTCTGAAATGCTGAAAACCATACCCTTTACCTGTTTTGGGAACAGAAGAATCATCGTACAAGCTATTGAGTGGTGAAATGATTTCTTTTGCTCCAGTTTTGCCCCTCTGTGAGTCCCTCTCGCTCTTACTCAAAGACTCCGAATGCCTTTCATCCCGTCTCCTGTCACTACTGTCACCATGCCTCCTATCACTACTCTCACGCTTCCTGTCATTACTTCCATCACGCCACCTGTCACAGCTAACATCACGGCGCCTGTCCCTGCTTGCATCACGCCGCCTGTCACTGCTCACTTCACGCCGCCTGTCACTGCTCACATCACGCCGCCTGTCACTGCTCACATCACGCCGCCTGTCACGGCTTCTTGAACGTCTGTCACGGCTTCTAGAGTGCCTTGGGTCAGGAGTCCTTGGTCTCCTTTCAATGAGTCGAGAACTTCTGGCTGCATCAGTGTCCTCTATGCTTCGTCTCCTTGGATCTCTCTCTGACAGGATTGGAGCCCTTCTCCCCAACATTGGTCCTGGGCCCAAAAGACTAGGGGAAGGTTCACCTTGAGCCCTGTAAGCTCTACTGGCATAAAAAGAAGAAGGCATATTTTGGTTAGCACTGGCAGTTGGATGTCCCATTTGTGACTGATGGGCATGCTGTTGTAAGTATGATGCATCACTTCTTCCACCATATGGTTGATGCTGCATCACAGCCTGCTGCTGATTTGGCCACATGTGAGCAGGAGAAACATGTGGAGAAAACTGCTGAACAGGTGCTGTGCATCTGTCTCTACTTCTGTGGTCCACTTGCCTGCCTGAATGGTGCACTGGTCCAGACTCTCTGTTGTACTCCACCACTGAAACGTCAGACACAGGACGAGACAGGATTCCGTAACATGGTGAACCTGGCCACTGCTCTACTGGACTACTCTGAGAATAGTCTGTGGTGTTCAGTCTGGGGTCTTTACTAACTCTTTGCTCAACAACTCCTGATCTGTGAACATTAAGTCTTGGGTCTACCACGCCACCCTGATGTCCATGCTGTGTGATTTTGAGACCATCTACATCTCTCTGTCTTGCAGCACCATACATCACATCTGGATGGCTTTGAGTGCCAACAAATGTTGGAGGAATACCTGGTTTTGGAAGTATACCTGGTGTTGGAAGAAGTGCTGGCCTGTTGGTAGAGTTAGGCTGCTCTAAAGAGTTCTCGTACCCATAAGTCCCACTTCCTTGTATTTGCTGCTGACCGAATGCAGTACCTTGGGGCCGAAAGCCCCCTGGATATGCAAGCTGAGAACTTTCTGGGGTATGTGCAGGTGAGCAAACATTAGTATGTGTTATGTTCACAGACTTGTTAGTCATTGGACTTGCTGCTTTAACAGTTTCCAAAATTTCTTTTGTATTTGGTGGAGGGGAAGGAAGGCTTTTAAGATTTTCATGCACTATCCTTTGCAAATCCTCTGAACTCAATGACGACAGCAAACTGTGCGATTTACCTTTGTTATCACTCTGATTTGGCTGTGGCGTAGTCTGAAAATTCTTCACAGCATATCCACTCCCTAGTTTCAGACGTGGGTCACTATTTTCATTTGACTTTGGCTCCACTTGTTTTACAGCATCACTATCAGGTGTATTTGCAACACTTGGTTGTTCAATGCTTTGTCGCTTCCTGGGATCTGAAGATCCTTTCCATTTGTCCAACCTGCTGGGACTTCGTGAAAATAAAGGTGTTTTTTCCTCAACAGCACTGTGATCAGGTACCTTCGAACAGGAACTCGTCTTATCTACCTTCTCTAATAAAGATCGAGCAGGAGACAATGTATCAATATTCAATTTTTCAGGTTTAGTCTTCACAGGTGAAATTTTTCTGTCATCTTTATTTATCAATCCCCTCAACGCACCACCTGTGCTCACTCCCACTCTATGAACTTTATGTATTTCTTCTTCAAGTTTTGCACGTAATGATCTTGAAGTAACACCTTCATCTTTCTTTGAAGCTGTGTTCTCATCTTCACTCAGAAGAGACTGCCCTTCATAATTATATGCTGATGATGAATTATTTTCCCTTTCTTCTGTACATGATGCTGCATCTCTTGACTCTTCTACTGTACTTAATTTGTTCTCACTATGTGAATCCCAGAAGTGCTTACTTGTCTGCAGTTCATGTGTATTTTTACTTGCCCTATCACTGTATTTGGAGATATTATAAGTAATGCTCAATGACTGGGATAAAGGTGTGTTTTTATTTACTGAAGATTTGTCAGTTTCACATACCCAGTCCATAGCTGAAGCAATGTCATACGACAGTAACTTTGAAACCGAGGCATTCTTCAATGCTTTTTCCTTTCCGCTCAGGACATCTTTGCGCCTGTCATAAATCCATTCTATGTCTGATGAATTATCACTTGAAATATCTATAATTTTTGTTAGCTTCTCCCTGCTTTGAGCAAGTATGTCTTCTGGGAGTCTGGTTTCTGTAGATGAAACACAGTTATCACTCTGACTGCTGGTGACAGTAGGCACAGGTGACATGCGACTTGGTGAATCATCACTAACACGAGCAACAGCTTTCTTCAATGGTGCAACATATGCTGACGGTTGTGGTGTAGTTGAACTCACCACTGCCTCACTGAAATCAAACAGCACATTCAATCAATTAATCCATATTTGGAAGATGGTTCTATACTGAAAGTAACCGTATCAAATGAGGGAATTAAACAGTACTTGTACGTATGTTTCTTCAGACAGAAAATCATAATTCAGAATGCTATGCACATTTATTTGTCAATTTATAACAAACTGCAGGTACCAGAACATCAACTTATTTCTTGTATCTATTACGTAAATGTTACCTGAACTACAGCTTAATCTGCACTGTGGTTGTCATCCATCATTGTATAAGTTGATGTTTTGAAGTGCTGCAGTTCCAGTAGCCGGTACACATTATAAAGAATTTTATGTTTTCTTTTTTCCATCAGTACCCACTAAATATATACATTGACATACTGCCCTAACTTCCAAAGATAAACAGCCTATGCTGGAATAGGGCCTCACTGGTAAACTCAATAAATTCTACACATCAACATTTAAATGAAACTGCTTGTCTTTAAGAGTAAAATTGTTCAAACAACACATGGGACAATTGAAAATTGTCAACTGCGCATGCCAGACTTTCAAAATAGACACCAAATACAAACAATGTCTTCAAGTGCCTGTGAAAGGTAAAGGCACTCTGGTTTAGTGAAAAACTGAATCCAAAAATAATTCAAAGGAGGACTTCACCTTCTCTGATAGTCATAACTCAACAGAAAAATTCTCAAAAAATCTATAAATGCATTTGTTGTCTCATACTGCCATATACAGCTGCAATTATATCCAATGACTGAAGACAGAAATCTGCATCCTGTAACACCTGATAAAAATCTCCATGAAGATATATGGTCTCTATGTCCTGAACATCCATGAAAATATACAAGCTCTAAGCCCCAAATTCAGAAATTAACGACAGATTTTACCAAGGCACAAGTGAGCAACATCTGGTTGACAAACAAAACAAATGTGCACTGTAGATTGAATCCTCTCATAAATATTACAACAACAAATATCCATAAGGCCAGTATTACACTATCATATTACAATGACAAAGAAATATGATCAAATATTCATCAAAGATCTTTGACATGGAGCTAAACAGGGGTGTTACACTGTTATGTAATTGGAAGAAATGTGGCAGAAAAAAAAGGAAACATACTTGGATGAAGCCCTAGGTATTACGTCGAGATGATAGAAGCATTCAGTAAAATTTGTTACAACAGCTGAAAATGGAGGAAGTCAAGTCTTAATACACAAGTTACTTACAAATGGATGCCAGTGTATTTCAGCATTTGCTCAGTAAAGGAGCTTCTCATATTACAAAACAGAACACTCTTGATAACTGTTATATGTGCAGAGGACAGGCAAACTGACACTGTGATTTCTTGATACATGAGAGAGCTAGTCTAGTTCACAACACAGCACTCTAATATTACACTGCGCATTAAACAACGTAATTCCAGAAACGAGTCAAGTGATTTATAAGGCACTGAAAGAAGAATATGTGAAGGTAAATAAATGTTTAATATTATACTATTGGACAATACGACCCATTTTTAATTTTGAATAATTTAATTAATGAAATTAGTGTTCCAACAACTACAAAATTAAAAAAAGTACAAAACAGATGAAGTGCTTTGTAACTTGTGGCACCCAGCATTCAAAAATAGACAAAGTAGAATGGAAAGCTAATAAAGAATTTTTTATTTTAAAGTGTGACCACATCCTCTATTCCAGCTTGCTGAAAAGCTACCTGAATGTTTCCAGGGGTAGTGGCGGATGGATGTAACTGCGATTGTGGACATGAAGTCACCTGCAGCATATTCCACGTGCCCATCAACACACAATTAATAGCATGCACTGTACTTCTTGCTCACTCTCTCCCCTCCCCAGCCCCACCTCCCCAGCCTAGTCAAAGCAAGTTTATTATAAAAAAAAAAAAAAAAAAGTCGAAGGAACAAAGTAACTTTGAAGCCATGTTTACAAACACATTACAGAGACGTCAAATAGCTGTAGCAATGATAGTGCTCGAAGCTGTTACATTTCACATTGCATTGAACAGAAGATGAACAACTTATGATCAAATCGACGGCGAGGCCCTAGATTTGATCATGTTTATTTGACGACAGGTGAGATTTGACAACATCCTCTATTACACCATCAAATTTCTTTGATATAAATATTTGACATACGAACTTTGACAAAGAAATATGATAGTGTAATATTGGCCTAATACTGCAAACAATTTCAGACAGACAGAAATGGCATCCAATTGGCCCTATTCATTTATACAGAGGTCCATCAGTCTGAACCAACTATGACACCTAAGGGACAATGGACTTCAAAACCAGACTTTAGTAAAAATCTAAAATTTTAGGCTGGCAATCTGAGAGACGCTCCATGCAAGAAATTACTGAATATAAGCAGAAGCTTCTATTCTGAAGTGACAACCGCTGAAGATATGTCGCTGCATCTGAAAAACTGAGATCACTTCCACCTCTTAATCAATCATCCAACAAGCCTGTATCAACAGTCAACATAATGTACCAATCGACTGTGGACACAATGTGAAAAAAATTTAAAACTCCGTACCCTATATTCAAACTATCCTGATTTACAGGTCTACACTTCTGGTACAGTTCTAATCCACACGTCAATCAGAACACAAAAGATGAAATGTCAGAGGCATGAACAGAAGTAGAAAATGGACACATTTTTACACCACTGTTTTGCTTAACAAAAACAAGAAATGGCATACTGTGAAAACAAAGAGTCAACCAATCATTTCAAATTAAGGTTTTTGACTAACTCATCTGTCACTGGCCGCAAGATAAGACCCACACCACCAATCTAAGTCTCATTCATCTGGACCACCTGCGATTTTCTGCCCCCCCCCCTTTTTTAAAAAAAAAAATACAAGTGTATAACAATATTTCAGTGTTACTAAATTGACTAATGTCTCTATCTGTTTTGACAGTGTGTCTTTGTCACTTTTTGTCCTATGGCTTCCCCATAAGGAACGAAGAAGGTATATTAGAGTTCAACATCCTATCAAGAAAAAGTTCATTAGTAGCAGATGTTATTTAAAACCCATGCAATTCTGTATGTCTAGTTTGTTTGGTGTATTATCTCCAAAATTAATGTTATAACCAAAATTTAAATAGAATAAAGTTTAGTGTAGTCTGGTGTAGTACAATCTACAGTGGCAGTATTTGTTCTCAGTATTCGACAAATTCATCAGGAAGTACTTTTGGCTTATATGTTTATGCAGGTAAAGCAAAAATTTTCCACTACTGTAACAGTGAAACATTTATATTCCTGTATGAGGACATAAGCAACAATCTCTGCTCATTTTGGAGATGCACAGCATAATGAAGTCAATGAAACTATAATGATTACTTGCATCTGACCAGTTAAAATTTCAACCCCCCCCCCCCCCCCCAAAAAAAAAAATAAGCCCCAATGTCAACCTGCCAAACTAAGACAGAAGAAAGAACACAACAAGGAGAAAAACTCATCCTTGCATGAAAGAACTTTCTTTTCTTTCTTTCAACTCGTTAAAGATTGCAAAGCACCAATGTATGGCAGCCATAACTCACTCAGCAACAAATTTGTTTACATTCCCAGAGTGACGGACAGAATCGGCCGTATATTGCGCAAACACGGCGTAAAGACGATTTTCAAACCGACAAGGAAGATCAAAGAGTGTCTTAGATCGGCGAAGGAGAAAAGAGACCCACTTGCAATGTCGGGAATATACCGTATACCATGGACATGCGGAAAAGTTTATGTCAGAATGACTGGACGATCAATTAACACCAGGATCAAAGTGCATAAGCGACATTGCAGGTTGGGGCAGGTGGAGAAATCGGCCGTGGCAGAGCACGCACTGAATGAGACCTACCATGTAATAAAATTCGCCGACATGGAAGTTCTGGCTGTAGAGAAGCACTATCACACGCACTTCTTCAGAGAAGCTGTAGAAATCCAAAAACACGCGAACAGTTTCAACAAGAAAGAGGAAAGCCTTCCTTCAGGTAAACGGATCCTGGCTTCCCGTACTGCAGCGAACGACCGTCGCAGGTAGCAAGAGGAGAACCGCACCGGAAATGACCACGGAGAAGCCCTCGGACGTTGGCGCGCCAGGTACATATAGTCTGCAGCCGCGAGCTCGCCTCCAGCTCACCACCGGCAATGGAGGGTGAAGCTTTGACAATGCCAGCCACTCATGCTGGCAAAACGTCAGAAAAATCATTAGGTGAACGTCGGCCGAAGAACCCGAGACAGAAGCCAATAGGCAGTTTGTCAAATTTGTTTAAGTTTGCAAATTGTTGAAAGTAAGAGAGTGCCAAATCTAGTGAACAGTGTAATGTTCCAACAACTCTTACTTTAAATCACAAAGGTTTATCACTGTCAAATCACCTTTGTTGATAAATGTCTTAACCTGGTGAGAAAGGGATTTTCTTTCTCTTGCAGTTCATTTTCTCTTCCAAAAAGTGCAGATGACTTACACAGTATCACCCAGTTATCATTTTACTTGTTGTTTCCAGTGTGAAACGGTACTACCATGTTCCATCCCCAGCAGCAAACTGGGAACAAAATCCACTTAATTCTTTGGAAAAAGGTATTAACACTGCTGAAAACTAGTGCTCATACTTTCTTTTCATTAAAATGGAATAAAATCTGCATCAATCTTGTGCAGAGTTTCTCACTGTTAACTCTCACTGCGAAATGTGCCATACTCGTTTCTCCTGACATGCCCATGAAAGGATTCAAACACCCTTAATTGAAGATCATCCAACAACACACGCACTACCTCAGTGCTCTCGACTGTGGTTCCAGTTTTGCGTTGTCCTTCACATCAATGGTCATCGAGAGAAGTGTGGGCATGTTTAAGTTGACCCATCAATTTCCTTGGAAACTTTTTATAAACAAACACTATTTGCATTTAATTTACATTATTGTGCAACATGTATCAGCACAACAAAAATTTAATTTCACTGATACAAATGTCATGTCTATAACTGGCTGAGATATTTCCTCCTTGCCCAGTTTTCTCAGAAGTAGTTTCTACAGCGCTGTCCACTAAAATTTAGAAATGGGGAAAGGATAGCAAGTAACAAAATTTTACTTACTGCAACAACATTCAGTGATTAAGTATGTAAGTGATTTGGGAGTATACAGTATATGAAATTTAGTACAGAGCTATAGCCTCTGACAGCAACAATGGCTGCAACTGCATAATCAAACTGAATTGGGATGGCAAACACACAAATCCACACTGTTTCAATTCTATACCAGAGTTCATCATCTACATCTACACTCTGTAAATCACCATGAAGTGCATTAGGGTCTATTCCCATTCTGATCATGTATGGAGCATGGGAAGATTGCCTCTGCGTGTGCAGTAATTATTCTAATCTTGTCCTCTCAATCCCTATGTGAGCGATACATAGGGGGGTTGTAGCATATTCCTAGAGTCATCACTTAAAGACAGTTCTTGATACTTTGTTAACAGACTTTCTCGGGATAGCTTACATCAACCTTCATGACAATTCCAGTTCAGTTCCTTCGGTATCTCTGCAACACTCTCCCACGGATCAAACAAACTTGTGACCATTTGTGCTGACCTTCTCTGTACGTGTTCAATATCCCCTGTTAATCCTATTTGGTACAGGTCTCAGGCACTTGAGCAATATTCTAGAACCAGTCACAAGAAAGATTCATAAGCAGCCTCAATGGTAAACTGACTGCATTTCCCCAGTATTCTGCCACTAAACCAAAGTCTACCACCTGCTTTAACCATGACTGATCGTTCTATTTCACATCCCAGGTGTTTGTACAAGTTGGCCGCTTCCATCATCAATGACAGTGGTAGGCAAGTGGTAGTGCACAGTGTCTCGGCAGACCAGGACCAGATGTTTTCAATAGGTAAGAGAACTGGAGAACGTGCTGCCCAGAGCAATAATGTGAACACCCTCTATATCAAGATAAAACAGCACATGCAACATGTAGTCTCAAATGGTCTTTTAGAAAGATAACCCAATGGAGACCTCAAAGAAAGGGTATTCCCACCAGCCCGAACAATTGAATAAGGTAACAGCTGCTATTCAAATTACCAACTATGGAAACTATAGTCTGATTAAAATTACATGACAGCTGACACTTCACGCCACTGCCAAACTGTCACAACAGTCAATTCATTTCCAATTCATTGTACAGTTTGCCTTCTTGATATGTTTGGATCCCAAATCCTGGGTCTGGCCTATTTAGTTCATATTTCATCACAAGTGATAACCACGCCAAAAACACAAGGATGATAATGAAATACACACGTTTCAGACACAACACTAACTACACAGTACTGGATCCTTTGGCACAAGATACAATTCAGTGTCATGTATACAGCTGTTATAATCACTGAGATTGGCTTCATTAGATAAAATCTGCATGACATAGTGTGAAGCAGGATTTTTTAACACTGCAATTATTAATTGCTACTGGGTCATCAGAGTCATAAATCCATCAACTTTTCCCAATGTAGTGGGGTAGCAGAGTGGGTATCGTACTAATCTGATGTGTAGAAGATCACATGTTCAAATCTTGTCAACTGCAATGAAATTTTTTATTTTTCTAAATCTAATCCAAGGACTTTATTATTTTTATTCAGTTAACTCATTTAAATTTGTTTTTCTCTAATACTTCACTGCATCATTATCTTGTCATACCAACATTTTTATTTGCTCTTATTTTTCTTTCTATCATATATTTGGAATATGCTTGTGTCAACTATAACCTCCAACCCAAGTACCAACCAGGATTTCTCACTGGTTGGTAATGCATCAGCCCTTGTAGCGAGTGTAAGGTTAGTTTCACGGTAACCAATGACAATAAGAAATTACAGTTTGCTTTTAGCGCTGAAATCAAATTTATTTATTTATTTTTTTTTTTTTTTTTTCTGTTTCGAGTTTGCTCATGGTGGTTAGCATTAAATGCCTTGAACAAGGTGATCATGATTTTAGTCCTGGCACAGACTGTTGATTGTTGTTTCCTCTGATATACTGCACATCACAAGGTTGTGGTTCGGTTAGAACATGTGTTTAAATTCAGGGTTGCAAGCCCATCATCTGCTGCAGTTCAGATGTTGGTCACATAAAATCAATTGCTGACAGATCATCTCCCATCTCCATCATACTTCGCAGCTGCCACTTCCATCACCACTCTGTGTTACACATTAATGTTATTTGTGAAGTGACCCGCTGTGTTTGTATGTTGTCTATAAACAAGTGGTAGTCGGCAGTGGATGTGGCAACACTGTAGTGGCAAGTGACATCAACCATCAAGTAATTTCGATCTGACTATAGAGGTGATCATGTTGTGTACCCTATAGCATCCCATATCATCACATCAGATGCTCAGACCTTTTCACAATGACAAATGCTCTCTGGCAAAAGTCACAGTATATTCATCAAGATGCTGTACCCAGAATTGGGATTCACTTAAAGAGACGATGTGCCATCACTCCTGTGAACAGTTTCGTCGACTCCACCAATGTAAGTGCACCCCTCTCTGTTGCTGCAATCCTGGTCACCATTTTGAGTCTGTGGCACTATGGACATAATTGCACTATCCATGTGGATACTTGTCAGTGGCAAACAAATCCATTTTCTGACTCAAGGTATGTGACATATGTTACAATTCTTCACGGACAAGCAAGCAATGCGTAAATGTCCTCTACAGTACTACTCAATTGCGGCAATCAAAATCCTCCTTGGTGTTGAGATGGCCCTCTTGAACCCACTGATCCCATTCTCGAATGATGGTTATTCCACCGCAACCAAAGCATGCAATCTTATCGCTGCACAATAAACTACAGTCTCCATAGGCTGTCATCCTGCTGCTGTTTAATTCTGACACTCAAGGCCTGCAGCTGTTGCTCCCTTCTAACACAAAGCATAACGTGACTGTCTCACAAATAACATCAATAATTTCAGAATGAGAAAGGCTCTGTGTAATATTTCCTCATATACAAAATGCAGATAATTTCACTCCTACCTGCTTACGTTGTACAGTTCCACTAGAATGCTAACCATTTTCGTACCCCAATATGCAAAACACTTCATGCCATTTTAACATCTGGTGCTTGCCATCTTCATGGATTTGCAATTTTAATGGTTAGCAAGGTATTTTGGTATCAAATGCCAGGAATCATCATCATCATCATCCTTCCACTTACTGCTACACTATACACATCGTTTCACTGGTGGCCAACTCAAAAATCTCAGTCTGCAAGTTCGTAATGCAGAAAGTTGGTTGCTTAACTTGTGAGGGTACTGGCAAACTCTTTTCACCGAGAGAGAGTATGAAGATCTTTGCACTGAAATGTTTGCTACACATATTTCATTTAAGCCCTAATTTTAACATGAATCGCATTCAAGACCACAGGTATCAAAACAATATTAATAAATAAAACAAAGGGGAAGACCAATGTTCCTAAACACGAGGGTTGACTGGAAAGTAATGCCTCCACCTTCGTAACTCTTCAACAGTTGGTAGCATCTTGTTCCATAGCCTCTTCTCTACAGCTCCAGTTGGCAGGAAGCTTTAGCATTGAACGGTTGTGCTGTTACAGTGTCAAGTATGCAACTCTGTGCAGACAGTCTGTCGATGTGATTTAAGCAACATGCAGTCATTGAATTCTTGACAGCAGAAAGTGTCACCCCAAAGAAGATCCATCAGAGAATGAAAGCAGTTTATGGTGATTGTGTTGACACGAGTACTACACGTCGTTGGGCCAGTTAAGTTTAAAGACGTTGAGGTGGGAACATCTGACCTGCATGACAAACAGAGTTGGACGTCCTGTGACAGCAACCACCGAGTTTCCAAAGCAAAATGTTGACAGATTGATTCAGGACAATCGTCGTATCACTCAGAGAGAAACTGCAAGCACAATCGTCATTTCACAAGAATGTTGGGTCACATGTTTTTATGCAACATGACAATGCCAAACCACACACTTCATGTGCCACCACAGCAGAACGTCAGAGACTGAATCTCACCACTGTACGGCATCTTCCATACAGTCCAGATTTAGCACCGTCTGACTTCCATCTGTTCCCAATAATGAAAGACGATCTGCGGGGACATCATTATGCTTCTGATGCAGACGTTGAGAGAACTGTGAGACTGTGGTTGCAGAAAGATGTGTGTCGGCTTCTTCCATGACGGCTTCAGAAAATTTGTTCATCGTTGGCAGAAATGTATCCAATTGGCTGGTGATTATGTGAAAAAGTGAAGATTGGTAATTAAAGATCGCATTCTAAGGATTATTTCTGTTTTTGATTTATTAAAATATTCCCATCCAAACCCAATTAACGAAGGTGGAGGCATTACTTTTCATTCAACCCTCATACTTATTCATTCATGACAAGCTGAACAACCATATTCCATCATTAACCAAGTTACTTATTATATGAATCAATTGCATTAAAAACTTTACCTCTTATCCCTTGTAGTTGCGCTTTTGGTTAATTCGCCACCAACAGTAGCATTTTCTTGCTTAGTTCCTACACTGAGGCTCTCCTGTATACCTGGAACCTTAAAAACAAACGAATTATGAAGAAACTCTATTACTAATAATTCACACGAGAGAGAGAAAATTAAATATAAATACCTTGTCAACCTTCTCCCTCAGCTTCTTCAGAACTTCCTCACACTTCATCAGTGTCTCAATCTTCAGCCTACAAATAACCATTAAAATCAAGTTAATTCAGAGCATGGAGCAGGCCCAGCTGCTTCTCTATAGTTACTGCAACATATTTTACATTGGTTTAAGTCTCACTAGATTTCATTAAATTTACTATTTTTCAATTATTGTAATCTATTCTTGAAAAATTAAATGGAGAGAGACTGTTACACACAAAGCTTTCAGCCATAGCCTTCTTCAGAAATGAAAGCAACAAGCACGCACGCACCCGCGTGCGCTCCTTAAGCACAGGATTGTTATCCCGACTGCTCTGGCAGGACTACAATTCTTTCACTGAACGAAAGAAGCAAACAGTAGTGGAGCAGGGAAGGGGGAGGTAGAGAAAAGTATGAGGGGGGACGGAAAAGGGCTGTCTGGTGGAGCATGCAGGGACTAGAAGGCAGCAGGACACAGTTGCCAGGTGCAGCATCGGGAGGCTTTGGAGGGAGGAAGGGGGGGGGGGGGGGGGGGAATGGAAAAGGAGAGGACAGAGATGGGTGAAAGACATGGGTGTATTGACAGAGAGAGCAACAATGAGGGTGAAGGACATGAACTGGGAGGTAGTGTAGGACAGAGAGGGAGAAAACTGTTGGGTGGAGGGTGTGGAACAACAAGTTACTGTAGGTTGAGGCCAGGATAAGGTGGGGAGTGGAGAATGCATTGTAAGGGTAACTGCCACCTGTACAGTTCAGAAAAGCTGGTGGTGGAGGGAAGGATCTACGTGGCCCAGGTTGTGAAGCAGCCATTAAAATCAAGCATGTTATGTTCAGCTGCATGTTGTGCCACAGAGTGGTACACTTTGCCCTTGGCCAGTTTAGCAGTGGCCATTCATCCTGGTGGACAGCTGGTTGGTAGTGATACCAATATAAAAAGTTTGCAATGGTTGCAACAACAGAACACCATTTTAGGAGGGGTGGGAAGGTTCCTCAGTAAGATGTCCCTCATTTCAGGATACGATAATCAAAATTCTGGTTTCCATAGCTTAAAGGCACAACAATGACTGAAATTATAACTATTAGGGTACTTTTTCCTTTTGTTGCACTATATTTTGTAGTCTGGTGTAAAGACTGACTGGACAAAATTGTTTGGAATTATAATAATTTCACTGTGTTTTTTGCTTACTTTTACGAAGCAAAGGATAACCTTTGCTTCGTCCCCCTTCACAACAATTTAGCAAAGTCCCAACAAGTTAACATTATTCAGTTCAGCTGTCATCTCCATAATATTTAGTTTAATTTTAATTAATACTATTCTGACTGTGTTCTGGCAGATATTAGAAGTATTGATTCCAATTTGAACTATGTTTATTATCGAAATTACGAGAGAGCACATTCCGGGAAGAGATGGGCAACATATTACTACCGCCCACATATATCTCGCGTAATGATCACAACAAAAAGATCCGAGAAATTAGAGCAAATACGGAGACTTACAAGCAGTCGTTCTTCCCACGCACAATTCGTGAATGGAACAGGGAAGGGGGGATCAGATAGTGGTACAATAAGTACCCTCCGCCACACACCGTAAGGTGGCTCGCGGAGTATAGATGTAGATGTAGAGAAAAACAGGCAATGAGTACTAAAATACCCCATCATGACAGTATATTGAAGTAATTAACAGTGATAAAATAACTATACTTACATTTTCTTAGAATTTGTGAGGACGGCATGCAAGCTTTTCATTTTTGAAAGCTGTGCCTCTCGAGACTTATCACGTGTACGCTCTAATTTTGATATCATTGTTTCAAGAAACGGTATATACTCCTGCATCTGTCTAAACTTTGCTTCTTGCTGACTGCATTCTTCAGTACTGAGATCCTTACCTCCACCTAAAACATTAAATTTTTAAATGGGTTGCTCATATAAGCTGAGCTGGGGGGGGGGGGGGGGGGGGGGGGGTAAGACACACATATTCACATGAAATGACTTCATTTCCTAGGAAATATTCACTTAAAAATACATCTGTGCCTATTAATATTTCAGTATCGTACACAACATATTCGGCTCAACTGTAACACCACACCTCTAAACTGATTAGGACTATGTACACACACACACACACACACACACACACACACACACACACACTTATCTGGAGAAGAAATAGAATGGAAATCTCCAAGATAAATTATAATATTGTAGTTTTTGTTAACATTTATTTCCACCACTCTATGCCTTCACTTAACAGTGACTGGTTATCTTTACCCTGGCCATGCTTACCACAGATTTTCAACTGGAAGTTACTGCCACAATTTTCAGCAGAACCACATCTTTTATCACGTGAATTAATTTTTACACCTATTGTTGCTTCACCTTCAGCCATATCGCAATTTCCTTCATCAAAATTATTTAGGTTTCTTCTGTGTTCTCCCCTCAATAAACTCTTAACACTGTGATATGCTAAATGCAGCATTATCTATCCGTCTGTGAAAATGGCCAACATCCAGCCCCTACAACTTTGAATGAAGGTAAATTTTTTTTAAAAATGAAAATATGTTGTGAAGGTATCTCAAAGACAGGCAGCCAGTCAGTTGCATCATGTGCAACTATGTCCAAAGTGGTATGAACATGCAGGATTTGAAAAGCTATTTAGTCAGCACAGAATAACAGTAAGCTTAAATGAACTAGAGAGAGAGAGAGAGAGAGAGAGAGAGAGAGAGAGAGAAGAGAGAGAGAGAGAGAGAGAGAGGGGGGGGTGGGGGGGAGCAGACTTTGTTCAAGAAATTATGGTACAATTTAGCTAGCGGCAGCATAGATAAAGGATCAACAAAAAACCATGGTGGTCATAATAATGGGGGAAAGGGGGGGGACTCAACAACATGGTCAGCAAAAAGCCTATTAAACAAGTCAGTCCATGTGCCATCTCCCATCATCTTATTATTGAGGACATCACATGAAATTTGATTTTTGGTTAATGTTTCTGTAAAAATTCTATAATCAAGAGTGCAAGTTACAAAAAAAGCAACATAAGAGGATGAAAATTATGACAAAATAAAGAACATGGCATGAAAGAGTATCTTGAGCAAAGTCTTCCTACACACTATGATGCTACAGAAAAAAAAAAAAATATCCTCATATAATGGCAAAACAGTGCACCAGTCACTATTGGGTAGGCATTATCCTACTTCTTTCCAACAGCGGGTCCAATCTGAGGGATTAGGATTTCCACAGAGGCTTATGAACTGTACTGATCAAAATCTGTTATTAAAAATAGAGGGGGATGGAATAGGATGCACATGAAAATCTGTTGGCCTCAAATTAATTATGGAAGAATTAAGTGTGGCTAAGGGTTAAGGCAAAATATCGGAAGCAAAAGCATCCTATGGAACATGTCACGTTCCTGAGAATCGTGTCTAGCAACATAAATATTCCTGAATGTACACTTCTTGCTCTAATCAAGTATGATCTGGTGGATATGTAAGTACATTGCTCCTAGAAATCATTTGGTAATTGTTTGCATTCATCCTGGACAAAACTGCATTTTTGCTTCAAATTTACATCAGTTACATCAATTTTTTCTACTATCCCATTTCTACAGCAGACAACTGAAGTATTCCACAACTTATCATATGTCTTACCAAGTTCCGACTTCTTATTTTGCCACTAAAAATAATTTTTGGATCACTGGATAGTTGTCAGAATATGTATAAAAACATGTATCAAATGATCTCAAGGTGCAAGATTCAGCGTTAAATTGTAAATCCCCTATAAATGTACCAGTGAGTCAGTTCGAAGAAGAGGAAACGATATTTGCATAACACCAGTAAGAACCGTATCATGTAATGCATGTACTATTCAAAGCAAGATATGAGGGTGATGACATCTTTATTTTATGAATATCAAACATCTCCCACCACTCCCCCCCCCCCCCCCCCAAAAAAAAGGGTACATTCACCTTTCTGCATGTGACTGAGCTACTTCTGCAAAGCAGTTTAACTTGTCTTTTCAAGGTAAACAAATTGTAAAGTACTTTTTCCTGCAAGTTTCAAACACCACTACAGTTTCTGTGCCCACACACAGTACTGAAGATCATGAAACAACTCTTCTTCCAACAACTGTAACGTACTTAAATATATCAGTATGCAAACAACTTATATACTGGCATCTTACTTTACAGTAATTAATACTGCTGCTGCATGGAGAATGAAATGCCAGCTTACCTGCATCCCAAGTTTGCTTATTTTCAGCCATCATGCCCTTTTATGATGATTATTCAGTGCCTGAAAGAGCAAAACAAAATCAGTAGTTGGATAGTGTAAGCAACAATTTTGTATCACAAAGGTTATATCAAATACATATAAACAATACAGTATACAACACTTATAATGCAGTAGCAGTGCAAAATGCAAATCAAAACATGTAAGACAGAATGCAAGGTGGGTATGTAGCTGTTTAGCCTTTACTATGTTATCAAAGACAATGTTCTGGCTAAGTTTGTTTCTGATCAATGATTTCATATTTAATTCATTTTGTGCTGTTAAAGAACTCTCCCTCCTGCCACAAATATGAATAAAATAGTAAAGCTCTACTCTCAAAAACAATGAATGCCTCATTTGACAACAGTTAAATAACTTAGCAGCACACCTAATGAGGTTTCAACTAATGAGATATAGAGTCCTAACAGAACCACTAAATAAAATTTACAATTTCATTGCTAAATGTGTGATCACAATTTTGTGTTGTTTAAGAAATTTGCTGAACAAGATTTTCACTTTGTGAGAGTTTACAGGTGACAATGAATGGGCATCACAATACACTGAGTTTTGTGAGCTCATCCAGTACTTCGTATGTGTGATTTTTAAGTGAGAAGCAGGCAGCAGTTTTCATCACTTACTCAGCATGTGAATGTGCTACATCTCATGCAACATTAATGGAAACTAGGCTGGAAATCAGTACATGAAGTAACTACAAACATGTTTTTCACACTTCTAGGCATAAGATTCCATACATTCTTCACGGAAAACATTCTCTCACGATTGATTTTCAACAGTGTTTGTCTATAACATCTAATAATGGCATAAAAGAAGTACAAATACAGCAACACATTTCTTGAGTCAGTAGAATAACTTACACCTCGTGAAACATTTATGTAAACTACAAAATGAAAATAACTAAGTGTTCTTCAGTGTATTTAGTGTGAAACAAAACCTTGAATCTTAATATAAAGGTCTTACTAAAATCCACTTTTAACAGTACATATCAAGCACAAAACAGCCTTCAAAATGTCATAATTAAGGCCTTCATTATACCCTAGTGAGATAGTCACATTTATGTCGTGAATGCCACTCGCAAACTGGAAACAAAACCACCATGTGTGCGTTTGTGGTAACTTCGATGCGTTATGGAAAACGTAATAAACAAAATAACAGATGAGAGCTATCCACTGTTTTTCACGTGTGAACTATGTTGGCCTAGGTAAATGACAACAACAGTGTTGATGCCGTTCACGAGTGAACACGTAATTACACATTGTTTGCAAGCAATAGTAAAAAAAAGAATTAAAATGCACCCTCTCTCCAGAAAAACTGTCGTATCTGTTATGGCAAGACAAAAAAAAAAAACACTGATATACCGTTCACCACCTTAAAAAATAGGCCTAAATGCTGACATTTCGGAACACGCCGCATGCAACGGCTTCTCTTAGAAAACGCGGCAATAACCAAGATTGGGCGAAGTTTCTTTTTTTTTCAGAATAATGCCATACACAGTTTGCGAAAAAGTTTTCACTATTTCTCACGAAGTCCATTGGTGTATTTGTCAAAAGACAATCTTGTCAGTCATCTGCAACGATTAATTTTATTGCAGTTCCAAAATATCAGACACTATCAACATTGTACTATATGTGTAGTTTGCTTCACACTGCAACGGTTAATACCTACGCTAACTCATGACCACTTTTAATGCAACTCCATGTACCTTATTATTCTAGGAAAATTGGAGCATTTTCCAGAAATACGCTCTCTTCCACAAAACGATGTTCAACAACACTGCTCCACATATTCTCATTAATGTCTATACGCATTAATGGAATGGGCGATTACAGTATTTTTTGAAACACAGCTACTGCGTATGGAGTTCGTCGTGCTCTGCAACAATTTTCCAACAGTGCTGAAACTCTTTCCAGATCAGTGGAGTATTCCTTTTACCTTCACAAAAAAGTCTGGGCACACACAACACAAGTGATTGATACTGTCGATTTTTCCTCTTATTTTGTGTTTTTAGTCAGCTCCTCACTTCCCCACATTGACGCGGTTCCAAATCCTGGAAAGTTCAGGCTTCATGTCCAACAGCGCCACTATCCA